>NC_091334.1:29684265-29751765 GCF_038502225.1 Cherax quadricarinatus
AAAAAGGGAGGGATATGTGATAGTAAAGGGAAGGAGGAGGTAGGGATATTTAATAAAGAGGGGAAGGCAGTGAAGGGAGGATCAGGTTCCTGGGGTATACTGCGTTAGCCAGGCTTTAATACGCACACACACACACACACACACACACACACACACACACACACACACACACACACACGCCTGACGACACTGTAAGACAGGAGAGATAAGGGGGACATGATAACGACACATAAAATACTGAGAAGAATCGACCAGGAAGTAACTTAGCTGCTGGGTTAAGCCCTGGCTCTGTTTCTACGACTAAGAACACTCCTCTCCAGCACTATTCTTCGTCTGTCCCGTCTTCCTCGCTCATCCCATTTGGGATCTTACCTGAACTTGTTCGTTCGTTCGTTCGTTCGACAAGGTAGACAGAGACATGATGCTCCAGGGATGGGACATAGCAACAAGACGTCACAGTTGGAAGTTGAAGACACACATGAATCACATGGATTGTAATAAAGTTGGTAGAATTACCGACAATATGTAAACTAAAAGGACACAAGTGCAACTAATGTGACATTTTATTGTGGCAACGTTTCGCTCTTCAGGAGCTTTGTCATGCCGTTACGGCTTGATAAAGCTCCTGGAGAGCGAAACGTTGCCACAATAAAATGTCTCATTAGTTGTACTTGTGTCCTTTTACTTTACAAATCACAGGGATGTTAGGAAGCCTTTCTTCAGTCATAGAGTTGTCAGGAAGTGGAATAGTCTGGAGAGTGATGTAGTGGAGGCAGAATCCATACATAGCTTTAAGAAGAGGTACAATAAAACTCATGGAGGAAGTCTTCCGGGTGTCTTCCGGGAAGTCTTCCAAGTGTTGAAGAAAAGGTTCCGAAAGATTCTCTCAGTGGAAACAGAGACCTAAGAGGAAAATATACGGTAATAGGTATTGCACTTCAAGCACACAACACTGCAAGAGGTGAGATTTGTTTTGAGCTGCATACATCGAAGTTAATGGGACCTAACGAGGTGTTGCCATGGATCCTGTGTGTGAGTGAGAGAGAGAGAGAGAGAGAGAGAGAGAGAGAGAGAGAGAGAGAGAGCAGAAACACTGTCTGAAACAACTGGATCTGCAAGTCAATGGACACTAACGAATACCAGAGATCTGGAAAACAGTGAATGTAGTCAGTATTTAAGAAAGGAGACAGTTAGGAAGCATTGAATTACAAGTCATACATATCACCCAAGGTATTGGAGAAAATAATTAGGCTAGTTTATCTGGAGAGATCTGGAGAGAGTTCCGGGGGTCAACGCCCCCGCGGCCCGGTCTGTGACCAGGCCTCCTTAGGTCAGTGTCCCAGGATGCGACCCACACCAGTCGACTAACACCCAAGTACCCATTTTACTGATGGGGAACATAGACAACAGGTGGAAAGAAACACATCCAATGTTTCTACTCTGGCTGGGAATCGAACCCAGGCCCTCGCCGTGTGAAGCGAGAGCGTTAACCACCAGGCCACCAGAGTCCCTAGTGGTGGAAGTCTTGGAAGAAGTGACTGGAGATGGCAAGCCTTGTCTTACTAGCCTACTGGAATTCTACGACAAACTAAGAGAAAACGAGAGATGGATGGATTGTATTTTCTTGGACTGATAGAAGACTTTTGAAACAGTACCGTACAAGAGACTGGTACAAATATTAGAGGAAAGGCACTTCAGTGGATCGAGGAATATCTGACAGAAAGGAAACAAAGAGTGATGATCCGTGACGAGGTGTCGGAATTGGTGCATGTGACGAGTGGGGTTCCACAAGGGTCGGTTCCTTGGCCAGTGCTGTTTCTGGTGAACGTGAATAACATGAAGGAAGGGATAGATTCAAAGGCGCCCCTGTTCGCAGACGACTTGAAATTAATGAGGAGAATAGAAGTGGACGAGAACCAGGAAAAGGCCGGTTACAAACCTGGTTACAAACCTGGTTACAAACCTGGTTACAAACCTGGTTACAAACCTGGTTACAAACCTGGTTACAAACCTGGTTACAAACCTGGTTACAAACCTGGTTACAAACCTGGTTACAAACCTGGTTACAAACCTGGTTACAAACCTGGTTACAAACCTGGTTACAAACCTGGTTACAAACCTGGTTACAAACCTGGTTACAAACCTGGTTACAAACCTGGTTACAAACCTGGTTACAAACCTGGTTACAAACCTGGTTACAAACCTGGTTACAAACCTGGTTACAAACCTGGTTACAAACCTGGTTACAAACCTGGTCGGACAAATGGCTCCTGGAGTTTACCCCACCAGGTGCAAAGCTATGAAGCTTGGGAAAGACAAAGAAGACCTCAGACGGAGTACAGGCTTAGGATACAAAGGCTGTAAATGGTTTAGAAAACCGACACATTGAAGAATTAGACACTTTTGCAATATTTTTGAAATCTTTATTGTGGGAAACATTTCGCCAACAAATGGGTTCCTCAGTCCGGTACAGAGATGAATGGTGGACGATGAGAAGTAGACAGAGGTAATCAGTCCCTCATCCTTGACTTGAGGTAATCAATCCATCAATCTTTACTTCTCTCAAGATTGATGAGCTGAACACACCGACTTCAGGCTCAGGGACTGATTACTTCAAACTTCTCCTCAACTTCCACAATTCATCTCTGTACCGAACTGAAGAAGTCACTTGTTGGCGAAATATTCCTACAGTAAAGACTCCAAAATACTGGAAAAGCGTCTAATTATTCACTTAAGGAACTTAGGATGAGGATCATACCGAGGAAATCCTCTGAGCACATCTGAGCTAAATGACTGTAGTAGCAAATGCCCAAATAATAATAATAATAATAATAATAATAATAATAATAATAATAATAATAATAATAATAATAATAATAATAATAATAATAATAATAATAATAATAATAATAATACATATAAGTAATAATATCTTCATTTACTACCAGTACATGTACAAGGTATACAAGTACATGTACAAGGTGTACAAGTACATGTACAAGGTATACAAGTACATGTACAAGGTATACAAGTACATGTACAAGGTATACAAGTACATGTACAAGGTATACAAGTACATGTACAAGGTATACAAGTACATGTACAAGGTATACAAGTACATGTACAAGGTATACAAGTACATGTACAAGGTATACAAGTACATGTACAAGGTATACAAGTACATGTACAAGGTATACAAGTACATGTACAAGGTATACAAGTACATGTACAAGGTATACAAGTACATGTACAAGGTATACAAGTACATGTACAAGGTATACAAGTACATGTACAAGGTATACAAGCACATGTACAAGGTATACAAGTACATGTACAAGGTATACAAGTACATGTACAAGGTATACAAGTACATGTACAAGGTATACAAGTACATGTACAAGGTATACAAGTACATGTACAAGGTATACAAGTACATGTACAAGGTATACAAGTACATGTACAAGGTATACAAGTACATGTACAAGGTATACAAGTACATGTACAAGGTATACAGACCATAGCTGACATCAGTGACATACTACTATATAGAAAGTCACTTGTTATGCAGAGCATTTCCCCCAAATTAGGTCAGTTTGTCCCAGGATGCGACCCACACCAGTCCACTAACTCCCAGGTACCTATTTTACCGATGGGTGAACATAGACAACCAGTGTAAAGAAACACGGCTAATGTTTCTACCCTCGCTGGGAATCGAACCCATGACCTCGCCGTGAGAAGCGAGGGCTATAGCCACCAGGACACGGGGCACCTCAAGAGTATGCAATACCAGTATGGAACCCACAACTGGTCAAGGATATCAAAAAATTGCAGAAAGTGCAAAAGTTTGCAACAAAACTATGAGGAGAGGTTAAGGAAACTCAACCTTACACCTCTGGAGAATGGGAGGACTGGGAGAGATATGATAACGACGTGTAAAATACTGAGAGGACTTGACAGGGTGAACAGAAGCAAAATGTTTCAGAGATGGGAAATAGGAACAAAGGGACACATCTGGATGTTGAAAACTCACGTGAGCCCTAGGGATGTTAGGAAGTATTTCTTCAGCCTTAGAGTTGTCAGGAAGGGGAGTAATCTGGAGAGTGAATTAGCAGATGCGGGATCCATACACAGCTTTAAGAAGACGTACGATAAACTTCTTGAAGTCAGGAGAAAGTGGACCTGGTAGCAACCAGCGAAGAGTCAAGGACAGCTGTGACTCGACCCTTGAAACCTCTCAAAGGTGAGTACATGTGTACATATAGGTAGGTGTACACACACACACACACACACACACACACACACACACACACACACACACACACACACACACACACACACACACACACACACACACACACACACACACACACACACACACACACACACACACACACACACACACACACACACACAAAATTGTTCAAGAAATGGTGGAGGTAACAGAGTGGAAGTGTCTAGAGGCAAAGGTGAAACTCATACAAACACGAAGAAAAGAAACGGGAAAATTTAAGATAATTGAAGGTGCAGAGAGGTCAAGAGAAAGGTGCAAGAGGGCAGAGGAAATGTAGAGAGGAAATAGAAAATCAGAAAACTGAGAAACAACCAGGAGAACTGGTAACGGATATACAAGAACAAGGAAAACTGAAAGATTGACTGAAAATAACATAGCATCAGAATCGAAAACAGAACAATGGTTACCTGGAGTTTACCTGGAGAGAGTTCCGGGGGTCAACGCCCCCGCGGCCCGGTCTGTGACCAGGCCTCCTGGTGGATCAGAGCCTGGTCAACCAGGCTGTTGCTGCTGGCTGCACGCAAACCAACGTACGAGCCACAGCCCGGCTGGTCAGGAACCGACTTTAGGTGCTTGTCCAGTGTCAGCTTGAAGACTGCCAGGGGTCTGTTGGTAATCCCCCTTATGTATGCTGGGAGGCAGTTGAACAGTCTCGGGCCCCTGACACTTATTGTATGGTCTCTTAACGTGCTAGTGACACCCCTGCTTTTCATTGGGGGGATGGTGCATCGTCTGCCAAGTCTTTTGCTTTCGTAGTAAGAAAAAGGAAGAGAGCGAAGGAGCAAATACGGTAATAATACCAAGGAAGGGATACTGACGGAGACTGACAGAGTAGAACATACAAGTGATTCCCTATAAATACAGAGGTCTTCAACGAAGAAAATAAAGAACTGCTGGAAGACACTGTGGGCAGAACTGATCAATGAGTGCTGGAGAACAACACATTAAAGAAAGTTAAGAAACTATAACAGGAGCTGGATGTAATCAAAGCAATGGAACCAGATGATATTTCTGTATTGGTGCTGAGAGACGGGGCAAAGGAGTTATGTGACCAACAACAAAGATATTCTTTGAGTCTCTCTTTATTTCCATCGAGTGTCTCTAATTCGGACAGCTACCAAAAAGATGCAAAAAGGTTAACGTTGTCCCCATATATTAAAATATGGGACAGACAAGAGTCCCTGAATTACAAATCAGCATCTCCAGAATCATAGAGAAGACAATAAGGAAAAGTTTACTGAAACAACTACGGAGATGAAAGATACTGTACAGAAAATCAGTATGAGTTTGGAAATGTAAAATCCAGTATTATGAATTTCCTGGAAATCTACGTCCAAGCCACAGACAAGAAAGACAGGGTCGGGTGGACTGCATTGTTCTGGACTGCAGACAAGGTTTTGATATAGTGCAACAACAGAAATTAATCCAGAAATTAGAAGAGCAGAGTTAAAAGACAGTGTTACAGTGGGTATAGGAGAGTACACAAATGTCAGAGAAAAGAGAGTATCAACAAGACACGAGACTTCAGAACAGGGTAGTTGATGAGTGGTTAGGGTAGTTAATGAGTGAAACAGTCTACCTAGTTGGGTTATTGGGGCTAGGACTTTGGGTAGTTTCAAATTTAGGTTGGTAGGTAAGACACAGGCAAGAGTTAGGCAACGTTATTCCGAAACGTTTTGCCTACACAGTAGGCTTCTTCAGTCTAATACAGAAAGTAGGCAGGAACAGTAGAGATGTGAAGACGATGTAATCAGTCCATCACCCTTGAAGTCGTAGAATTTGAGGTTGTCAGTCCCTCAGCCTGGAGAAGTTCAGTTCCATAGTCAGGAACTATCTGAAGATCAAGCTTGATCTGGAGTTGAAGTTGTTGTTAAAGATTCGCCGGTATTTTCCCGGTCAGGGCCCTTCCAAGTGGTGGCCCGGCACTGGCTCCCTGTCTAGGGAGTGTCTGAGACCTAAGTCTCTCATGGGATGAGGCACAAGTACCCCCCTCATCTTGTGAGCTACAAACTCGGACTCTGGCACCAACCCTGCCCTAGAAGGGCAGGGTTAGTGTATGAAGATCAAGCATGTATGTATAATGTTCGCCAAGACCAGGGTCCTGGGACGGGTCTTAATCTTGAGATGACCCGTCTCTGGCTCCTGAAGGAGAATTGATTCTTCACTGTTGCAGCATATGCTGCTCAAACACTGTTCCGGACACTTCAGCTAGTGTGCCTCATAAGCGACTGAGGTTACTCCATCTCAGCTGTTTCCTGAGCTGGGGACTGGGCTCTGTCCTCTCTGATAATCTGCAAATTCATGGCATCCACTGTTTCCTGCTCTGTCAGTAAGCACACCCTCAGGAGTGTGCCGACCATCTGCAGGAACATGCTCTGTTGTTCCGTGGAGGTGATTGTGTTGCAGATAATATCCGTGAATGCCTTGATGAGTGTTAAGAGATCCTCTCTGTTGAGGGCCTGCGTTGTCGGTGGGTTCGAAGCAGTGGATATTATCTGGGCTGTTGTAATCTGTGGGGACTGCTGAGGGTTGTATTTCTTCACAGTGCACACCGTGGCCTGTTGCTGTATCCCAAGTTGTGTACCCGGCATCTGCTGGTGAGGTGCAGCCACAGCCTGGATAGTGGCTGTGCCTGGCAAGGAAGCAGGTGGGGGCTCGTGTAGTGCCGTCTGCTGATTGCGTTGCCCAGATGTTTCCTGTTGGCGCCACTTGTTCCTCATGTTTTTGTTTCTTCGTTGCGGTAGTGGGGAGGATGCTCCTGTTCATGACGCCTGGTTGAGTCTTCAAGGGTCGGAAATTCCTGGGCATTGAATTGGGTTGCCTGATGAGAGTTCTGCAGTATGGCAGAATTCTCTGCACCCATCGTCTGCTGAGGGTGATGCTCTGCCGTAGCCTGCTGTCTCGTCGTCGGTGTCTTCCAGGCCTCACGAATTCTAGTGAGCCTCTCAGGGCATCGAGGGTTCCAGGCATGGTGTTTCTGCCTGCAATTTGGGCATCGTGGAGTGGGTGGCGATGCATTCTTCAGCTTGGTGATGCATTCCTCAGTAGGGTGGGGCTGGCTGCAGACACCGCAGATTACTCTGTTCAGACAGAGTGCACCCAGGTGTCCATAACGCTGGCACTTGAAACAGCGAACTGGTTCTGCCATGAAGGTCCTGACATCGTACCTGCCCCAAGAACCGAGGTCCAGCTGGGATGGCAGCGGTCCTACATGCTGAATGAGGACCTGCCGGGTTGGTGCGTTGCCTGCCGATTTTGCCTTGAGACGCTGAGCTGACACGACACTGGGGTGAGCTGCTACTGCCTCGATGGGCATCATCAGCGGGTATCGCATCACTACACCCTTGGTGACCTGCCGAGAATCCAGTTCCTCCAGGGTGAAGGAGCGGTCTGTCTCCATGACTTTCTTCAAGGTGATATGCATTTCCCTGTTGATAGGAGTCAGTATTGGTTCTCCTCTCAGGTTGAACCATATTTTGAACCTCAGTTTGTGCCGTGTTTCCAGGTGTGTAACCACGCCATAGTGGGTTTTGTGTTCCCCATAAGCCTTTACCTTGAATCTGGAAGGTGATTTGAGCTGGTTTACCTGCTCCTTGGAGGGACGGCGTGTCTTACTGTTCACATTGATCCATCCTTCCGTATTCTCTGGCTGCATGGTTAGGCTTGTCAGAACTGGAGACTTTTCCTCTGATGACACGGAGTGGTCTCGCAATTTCTTCGCTAGGATTGCGCCCCACATTTCTAAATCCGAGTCGTCCATTTCTAAATCCGAGTCATCCGTCGTGTCCCTGGAACATCGTGACCTCTTCCTTTCGGCAGAAAGGAAACTTAAATACTGTCGGAAGGAGAGGTGCAGAGTAGTAGTAGTGAGAATGTAGCCACTGAGAGGTCACGTCCCTCTCAGATCAAACAATTCTCACTTGTAAAAGTCGTCCAAGGTGTTTTCTGTGCCAAGATGCCATTGTGTTGGAAGTAAATGGTATAAAATACCGACACAATGGAAATATAAACACATATGCAGTATAATGTGATCCTTTATTGACAACGTTTCGCCCACACAGTGGACTTTTTCAAGTCACAAACAGATCTACCTGGATAGAGGAAAATGTTGGTATGAATACAAGGCCAAGAATGTATAGACGAAATTTGTAAGGGAATTATTGCTGGAGGGAGGGAGTGTTGTGAGTAAATGGAACCCTGAGGGAAGGAGCTGACCACTCGCCTCGCCCTCAGGTCAGCTCAATACTCTAGAGACCTGCCCACCAACAATAAGCCCCAGTCACCTGTAGAACAATACTGCCGCCTACTATTATTCACAGGAGATGTGGAGATGTTGCCAGGACCTGCCAAGGAGACTCCGGGAATCTATTTGGCCTGGAGTGATGGAGACGCAGAAGTGCCAAGTCAGTATGGGTCCGGCAAAGGGCTATTAATAGACCTGGGAGATTTAAGAAAAGCGGTAGCCAGCTCTCGTGCCACCACCATGCAAGAGGTGAAAGTTGACTGGTGAGGCTGGACGGATGAAGGGTGGCCTTGGTGGCTGAGGAGTATTGTCGTGGTGAAGATAAGCTGCTTGCTGAGTCGTGAAGTTCCCAGATGCTGTGCTTTCAACGAGAGGGACCCGCATGAGCGTTCCTAAACGCCAACGAAGTCCACACAATGAGACATGGCCCAATTTAGGAAGTGCTAGGGTCGGCCAGAAGCCCTGGCTAATCCCTCTTCTAGTAGAAGTAGTAGACAGATCTGGAGGTGAGATGACAAGAATACTGCAGTATAGCACAATGGCCCTATGTCCTCTTCCATCGACCCCTTCATATTTCTGCTGCTCTTGCCCAAGGATTTGTAGAGAGCTTCTCCCTGGGTCAGTAGCCTGCGCCCAAGTCAAGCCAATCGCGTCCTTTACTACTAGCCAGTGAAGCTTGGGAAATGGTGATTAGAGTGGTATTAGTATGGTATCTCTACTGCTAGGGGATGATCTATGTTATGTCAGCTGTTGGGACATATATGTGTTGTATATTATGTGAGCTAGCTCCTTGCTGGAAGGGATCACCGTAGAGATAGGATGTATTTCCTTTTCAGGTGGAGAACTGTAAACACCAATCGGCTCGCCGTCAGAAGAGGATTCCTTTATGTGAGGGATGGGAGGTTTTCTTTTAGTACCTAGAAATGGGATAATGATGGGTCCTGGTTGAGATTCCTGCCTTGTCACGAATGGTCACGGAAGGGTGCAGGAAAAATGCGACATTGTGGTCGTGTAATGGTTCAGTTGCAAGTACTTGAAGGAATAATACCCGCTGGAGCTGTTTTCTACGCCAGGAAAACCTTACGAGGTTTGGCTCAATGGTTAATTAGCGAGGGTGACTACAGGAGCTAGTTTATTTCTAGTAGAGTACAGGAAGGCACTGGAGCCCGATATTTAGTTTTAAGGAGACATGACGGATAAGGAGGTTTCGCACCAGAGTCATTGTTATTCCTTTCTTGTGCTAAAATTTATTAAATCTACTGATCTGTGTGAGTTCATATTATTTGCTATTGTATTGTAATAGACTTAAAGGGTTAGGATTAAAATAGTCTAATAACTTAGAACAAATTATCCTAGTTCTCAGATATTTTAAACAGGGGGAGAAAGGGGGATGTGATGCAGTTCAGATGGGCTTGTGAGGTCTCTAGGGAGACCTAATTATATGGTCACACCTGCCTTGGTTAATGTCGGGTAGTCACGCCCACGTCTGAGATCTTTTGTTCTTGATGGCGTCAGACCCCGGCGTCAGGTCGTAACACGTGGCGCACACCCCATAGTGGAGGGGTACTTTGACCACCATATAAGCCCAGGGAACAGCTAAGCAAGGAGGTTGTTGGTGACAGGTCCGGGAAGCGAGAGCTCTGGACAGCCGCGTGGGTAGTGGACCACGCACTGGGAATCATGGGTCATCTGGTCGTTGAATTAAGAGTGAGTACTAGTCCGTGTTACTTATAACATCTACCTTCCCCCTGGTAATAAGTCTCATAGGTCAATTGTTATATTATGTAAATGTCCGGGATATGTTGTATTTTAGCCTTTTATGTTATTAAGTAAACTATAGCCATAGTTCCCATTCTTATTTGTACCTCCATATGCTATTCCCTATTCTGTTAAGCACTGGGATAACACAGGAGACGTGCTCACTTGCTGGGATACCTCAGGCAGAGTGGGTAAAGGTCTCACAGCACCATAACAATGTCAGCTGCACCATAACAATGTCAGCTGCACCATAACAATGTCAGCTACACCATAACAAAGTCAGCTGCACCATAACAATGTCAGCTGCACCATAACAATGTCAGCTGCACCAGAACAATGTCAGCTGCACCATAACAATGTCAGCTGCACCATAACAATGTCAGCTGCACCATAACAATGTCAGCTGCACCATAACATTGTCAGCTGCACCATAACAATGTCAGCTGCACCAGAACAATGTCAGCTGCACCATAACAATGTCAGCTGCACCATAACAATGTCAGCTGCACCATAACAATGTCAGCTGCACCATAACAATGTCAGCTGCACCATAACAATGTCAGCTGCACCAGAACAATGTCAGCTGCACCAGAACAATGTCATTTGCACCATAACAATGTCAGCTGCACCATAGCAATGTCAGCTGCACCATAACAATGTCAGCTGTACCATAACAATGTCAGCTGCACCATAACAATGTCAGCTGCACCATAACAATGTCAGCTGCACCATAACAATGTCAGCTGCACCATAACAATGTCAGCTGCACCAGAACATTGTCAGCTGCACCATAACATTGTCAGCTGCACCAGAACAATGTCAGCTGCACCATAACAATGTCAGCTGCACCAGAACAATGTCAGCTGCACCATAACAATGTCAGCTGCACCATAACAATGTCAGCTGCACCATAACAATGTCAGCTGCACCATAACAATGTCAGTTGCACCATAACAATGTCAGCTGCACCATAACAATGTCAGCTGCACCATAACAATGTCAGCTGCACCAGAACAATGTCAGCTGCACCAGAACAATGTCAGCTGCACCATAACAATGTCAGCTGCACCATAACAATGTCAGCTGCACCATAACAATGTCAGCTGCACCATAACAATGTCAGCTGCACCATAACAATGTCAGCTTCACCAGAACAATGTCATTTGCACCATAACAATGTCAGCTGCACCATAACAATGTCAGCTGCACCATAACAATGTCAGCTGCACCATAACAATGTCAGCTGCACCATAACAATGTCATTTGCACCATAACAATGTCAGCTGCACCAGAACAATGTCAGCTGCACCATAACAATGTCAGCTGCACCATAACAATGTCAGCTGCACCATAACAATGTCAGCTGCACCATAACAATGTCAGCTGCACCATAACAATGTCAGCTGCACCATAACAATGTCAGCTGCACCATAACAATGTCAGCTGCAACAGAACAATGTCAGCTGCACCATAACAATGTCAGTTGCACCATAACAATGTCAGCTGCACCATAACAATGTCAGCTGCAACTTAACAATGTCAGCTGCACCATAACAATGTCAGCTGAACCAGAACAATGTCAGCTGCACCATAACAATGTCAGCTTCACCAGAACAATGTCATTTGCACCATAACAATGTCAGCTGCACCATAACAATGTCAGCTGCACCATAACAATGTCAGCTGCACCATAACAATGTCAGCTGCACCATAACAATGTCAGCTGCACCATAACAATGTCAGCTGCACCATAACAATGTCAGCTGCACCATAACAATGTCAGCTGCACCAGAACAATGTCAGCTGCACCATAACAATTGTGTGGAATATTGGGTGAGGTGAGTCCACTACAGTTAATGAAATACAACAACAACTGTATGGATTAGCACTCACCTTTGTTGATGACAAAACACCTGCAGCCTCCACCAGGATTGATGACAAAACACCTGCAGCCTCCACCAGGATTGATGACAAAACACCTGCAGCCTCCACCAGGATTGATGACAAAACACCTGCAGCCTCCACCAGGATTGATGACAAAACACCTGCAGCCTCCACCAGGATTGATGACAAAACACCTGCAGCCTCCACCAGGATTGATGACAAAACACCTGCAGCCTCCACCAGGATTAATGACAAAACACCTGCAGCCTCCACCAGGATTGATGACAAAACACCTGCAGCCTCCACCAGGATTGATGACAAAACACCTGCAGCCTCCACCAGGATTGATGACAAAACACCTGCAGCCTCCACCAGGATTGATGACAAAACACCTGCAGCCTCCATCAGGTTGATGACAAAACACCTGCAGCCTCCATCAGGTTGATGACAAAACACCTGCAGCCTCCATCAAGTTGATGACAAAACACCTGCAGCCTCCATCAGGTTGATGACAAAACACCTGCAGCCTCCATCAGGTTGATGACAAAACACCTGCAGCCTCCATCAGGTTGATGACAAAACACCTGCAGCCTCCACCAGGTTGATGACAAAACACCTGCAGCCTCCACCAGGGTTTTCCGTCTATATTTGCAGTCTTTTTCACCCTCCGTGGCTGAACTGAAGGGGATTATAACTCCGCTTAGTGCACGCCCTGGTGGCTACTGTTTCATGTTTGTCACCTGGAACGTCGTGGACGAGTCTTAACTGGCAATGACCCGCTTATCACGGCGTTGAAAATGGCTTATCTTATCATCCCCATATATATTTACCATTCTGCTTCAGTTGAATTTCGAAACAAAGGGTTTGATGAAGTCTTACATGGGAGCGTGTAGTGTACCCACAAACTGAATAATGTTGATATCATTGGCTTGATCGATGTGGTTACATTGGATGTCTCTTCTGTCGTCTATTCGGCACACGTCGCCTGATGACACAGAGAATATTTCTGACGTGGTATTTATTAACTCGCTTAAATGTCCGTAATTATTCACGGCAGGATTATTGTCCACAGTCCTCCCTGGAGATTGTCAGTGTCCGGCACGAGTTTACGATGCTCATAAAATGTGGCCACTAATACATGTATATCTACGTTTAACGCAGTGTGGCCCGGCTTGGTGGCACCCAGTCACTTCTTTCACATCTTTACTGGTCTAGTTCAATCTGCCTGTTGCACCCTTTGCCATCTACTTATGGGCAGTTATCTGCTGACGCGATGTCTGCAGGCGTGGAAGACGGCTTTGGCGACTCATTTGAATTAACAGGAGTGGATTCCTAGAGTCTAAGGTGCCGGCTAATAAGACTAATGCCCCTAAAAATAGTGTCAGTTCTGAGGCATATTTATTTATTCGAAAAGAGAAGTTTCCTCAGACAAATACATGTTTGTAAAATTTTGCAGAGGCTTAAGAAATCGTAATGACACGATTGCAAACAAACCATACCCCCGGCCGGGATTGAACCCGCGGTCATAGAGTCTCAAAACTCCAGCCCGTCGCGTTAGCCACTAGACCAGCTAGCCACAATAAGATTCATCCAACTAGGTATATTTCTACACCTGTGCTAACCTTCCTATGGTGTAGAAATATACCTAGTTGGATGAATCTTATTGTGGCTAGCTGGTCTAGTGGTTAGCGCGACGGGCTGGAGTTTTGAGACTCTATGACCGCGGGTTCAATCCCGGCCGGGGGTATGGTTTGCAGAGGCTACTATAAGAAGGGAAGAGGTCTTCTGGTGCCTCAGTTGGTCACATGTATGTGATCTATGATTGGTTGCAATTTAATATTGCTTGTTAATGATCACGTGTAAGATGAGCTGTTGTTTTGGCTTAACTTGACTCACGAAATCGTAATGACACGATTGTAAACCAATCATACCACGGGTGGGGTTAGAACCCGCGATCAGAGAGTCTGGAGTTTTGAGACTCTCTGATCGCGGGTTCTAACCCAGCCCGTGGTACACTTTGTTTTAGCCTACATTCGATATTCATCTCCAGATGCTGGAAAGAGTGAGAGGGGGTCACTGCCCCATTGAGAGGGGAGCGCTGCCCCCTTCCCTTATGCTAATTGCAAAAGGTTGGAGGTAATTTCAGAGGTAATGTCAGCTGCACGAGAACAATATCAGCTGCACGAGAACAATGTCAGCTGCACGAGAACAATATCAGCTGCACGAGAACAATGTCAGCTGCACGAGAACAATGTCAGCTGCACGAGAACAATGTCAGCTGCACGAGAACAATGTCAGCTGCACGAGAACAATGTCAGCTGCACGAGAACAATGTCAGCTGTACTAACAGGGTCTCCATGTAAAATACTGACACACTACCTTGAAGTCCTTCTTCTATGGAAGTGAAGAAATCCTTCTCTTTCTTGTAGCAAATTTGATCGCCTCTCCTTCCTCTTGAAGAGCATGACCCCCTACGGGTTTTGCGCTTTCCCTGATAGTGATGATGATGATAATAATAATAATAATAACAGTAATATAATTGTAATAATAATAATTGCAATAATATAATTGTAATAATAATAATAATAATAATAATAACAATAATAACAATAATTACTTTTATTATTATTATTATTATTATTATTATTATTATTATTATTATCATTTTTATTTTATTATTAATTATCATTACTAGATGCATTCTCGTATCGGTCAATCCGAGAATGTTGCTCCGGTATTGCATAGCTCTGGTTCCCTGAGCCTTAATGTGAGCGATTGGAATAGTGCAGAGTGCCACACGAGTTTCTATTGCGGTTATTTATTAGAATCGAAAGTTTGAAGTAAATCGGAAGAAGCATTGACAAGTTATCACATGGAGATTAATATCTCAATTTCTTAAAAAAAAGAAAAGAGAGAATTATGACATTCACAGCACAAAACTTGTTCGAACCCGCCGCTAAGAAACCGTCCTCCAGTTACTTCCGTCCTTCAGTTACTTCCGTCCTTCAGTTACTTCCGTCCTTCAGTTACTTCCGTCCTTCAGTTACTTCCGTCCTTCAGTTACTTCCGTCCTTCAGTTACTTCCATCCTTCAGTTACTTCCGTCCTTCAGTTACTTCCGTCCTTCAGTTACTTCCGTCCTTCAGTTACTTCCGTCCTTCAGTTACTTCCGTCCTTCAGTTACTTCCGTCCTCCAGTTACTTCCGTTACTTCCGTCCTTCAGTTACTTCCGTCCTTCAGTTACTTCCGTCCTTCAGTTACTTCCGTCCTTCAGTTACTTCCGTCCTCCAGTTACTTCCGTCCTTCAGTAACTTCCGTCCTTCAGTTACTTCCATCCTTCAGTTACTTCCGTCCTCCAGATACTTCCGTCCTCCAGTTACTTCCGTTCTGTTACTTCCGTCCTTCAGTTACTTCCGTCCTTCAGTTACTTCCGTCCTTCAGTTACTTCCGTCCTTCAGTTACTTCCGTCCTTCAGTTACTTCCGTCCTTCAGTTACTTCCGTCCTTCAGTTACTTCCGTCCTTCAGTTACTTCCGTCCTTCAGTTACTTCCGTCCTTCAGTTACTTCCGTCCTTCAGTTACTTCCGTCCTTCAGTTACTTCCGTCCTTCAGTTACTTCCGTCCTTCAGTTACTTCCGTCCTTCAGTTACTTCCGTCCTTCAGTTACTTCCGTCCTTCAGTTACTTCCGTCCTTCAGTTACTTCCGTCCTTCAGTTACTTCCGTCCTTCAGTTACTTCCGTCCTTCAGTTACTTCCGTCCTTCAGTTACTTCCGTCCTTCAGTTACTTCCGTCCTTCAGTTACTTCCATCCTTCAGTTACTTCCATCCTTCAGTTACTTCCGTCCTTCAGTTACTTCCATTATTCAGTTACTTCCGTCCTTCAGTTACTTCCGTCCTTCAGTTACTTCCGTCCTTCAGTTACTTCCATCCTTCAGTTACTTCCGTCCTTCAGTTACTTCCATCCTTCAGTTACTTCCATCCTTCAGTTACTTCCATCCTTCAGTTACTTCCATCCTTCAGTTACTTCCATCCTTCAGTTACTTCCGTCCTTCAGTTACTTCCGTCCTTCAGTTACTTCCGTCCTCCAGTTACTTCCGTCCTCCAGTTACTTCCATCCTTCAGTTACTTCCATCCTTCAGTTACTTCCGTCCTTCAGTTACTTCCATCCTTCAGTTACTTCCGTCCTTCAGTTACTTCCATCCTTCAGTTACTTCCATCCTTCAGTTACTTCCATCCTTCAGTTACTTCCGTCCTTCAGTTACTTCCGTCCTTCAGTTACTTCCGTCCTTCAGTTACTTCCGTCCTTCAGTTACTTCCATCCTTCAGTTACTTCCGTCCTTCAGTTACTTCCGTCCTCCAGTTACTTCCGTCCTCCAGTTACTTCCGTCCTCCAGTTACTTCCGTCCTTCAGTTACTTCCGTCCTTCAGTTACTTCCGTCCTCCAGTTACTTCCGTCCTCCAGTTACTTCCGTCCTTCAGTTACTTCCGTCCTCCAGTTACTTCCGTCCTTCAGTTACTTCCGTCCTTCAGTTACTTCCGTCCTTCAGTTACTTCCGTCCTTCAGTTACTTCCGTCCTTCAGTTACTTCCGTCCTTCAGTTACTTCCGTCCTTCAGTTACTTCCATCCTTCAGTTACTTCCGTCCTTCAGTTACTTCCGTCCTTCAGTTACTTCCGTCCTTCAGTTACTTCCGTCCTTCAGTTACTTCCGTCCTTCAGTTACTTCCGTCCTTCAGTTACTTCCGTCCTTCAGTTACTTCCGTCCTTCAGTTACTTCCGTCCTTCAGTTACTTCCGTCCTTCAGTTACTTCCGTCCTTCAGTTACTTCCGTCCTTCAGTTACTTCCGTCCTTCAGTTACTTCCGTCCTTCAGTTACTTCCGTCCTTCAGTTACTTCCATCCTTCAGTTACTTCCGTTACTTCCGTCCTTCAGTTACTTCCGTCCTTCAGTTACTTCCGTCCTTCAGTTACTTCCGTCCTTCAGTTACTTCCATCCTTCAGTTACTTCCGTCCTTCAGTTACTTCCGTCCTTCAGTTACTTCCGTCCTTCAGTTACTTCCGTCCTTCAGTTACTTCCGTCCTTCAGTTACTTCCGTCCTTCAGTTACTTCCGTCCTTCAGTTACTTCCATCCTTCAGTTACTTCCGTCCTTCAGTTACTTCCGTCCTTCAGTTACTTCCGTCCTTCAGTTACTTCCAGTTACTTCCGTCCTTCAGTTACTTCCGTCCTTCAGTTACAGTTACTTCCATCCTTCAGTTACTTCCGTCCTTCCGTCCTTCAGTTACTTCCGTCCTTCAGTTACTTCCGTCCTTCAGTTACTTCCGTCCTTCAGTTACTTCCGTCCTTCAGTTACTTCCGTCCTTCAGTTACTTCCGTCCTTCAGTTACTTCCGTCCTTCAGTTACTTCCATCCTTCAGTTACTTCCGTCCTTCAGTTACTTCCGTCCTTCAGTTACTTCCGTTACTTCCGTCCTTCAGTTACTTCCATCCTTCAGTTACTTCCGTCCTTCAGTTACTTCCGTCCTTCAGTTACTTCCGTCCTTCAGTTACTTCCGTCCTTCAGTTACTTCCGTCCTTCAGTTACTTCCGTCCTTCAGTTACTTCCGTCCTTCAGTTACTTCCATCCTTCAGTTACTTCCGTCCTTCAGTTACTTCCATCCTTCAGTTACTTCCGTCCTTCAGTTACTTCCGTCCTTCAGTTACTTCCGTCCTTCAGTTACTTCCGTCCTTCAGTTACTTCCGTCCTTCAGTTACTTCCGTCCTTCAGTTACTTCCGTCCTTCAGTTACTTCCGTCCTTCAGTTACTTCCATCCTTCAGTTACTTCCGTCCTTCAGTTACTTCCGTCCTTCAGTTACTTCCGTCCTTCAGTTACTTCCGTCCTTCAGTCCTTCAGTTACTTCCGTCCTTCAGTTACTTCCGTCCTTCAGTTACTTCCGTCCTTCAGTTACTTCCGTCCTTCAGTTACTTCCATCCTTCAGTTACTTCCGTCCTTCAGTTACTTCCGTCCTTCAGTTACTTCCGTCCTTCAGTTACTTCCGTCCTTCAGTTACTTCCGTCCTTCAGTTACTTCCGTCCTTCAGTTACTTCCGTCCTTCAGTTACTTCCGTCCTTCAGTTACTTCCGTCCTTCAGTTACTTCCGTCCTTCAGTTACTTCCGTCCTTCCAGTTACTTCCGTCCTTCAGTTACTTCCAGTCCTCCTCAGTTACTTCCGTCCTACAGTTACTTCCGTCCTTCAGTTACTTCCGTCCTTCAGTTACTTCCGTCCTTCAGTTACTTCCGTCCTCCAGTTACTTCCGTCCTTCAGTTACTTCCGTCCTCCAGTTACTTCCGTCCTTCAGTTACTTCCATCCTTCAGTTACTTCCGTCCTTCAGTTACTTCCGTCCTTCAGTTACTTCCGTCCTTCAGTTACTTCCGTCCTTCAGTTACTTCCGTCCTTCAGTTACTTCCGTCCTTCAGTTACTTCCGTCCTCCAGTTACTTCCGTCCTTCAGTTACTTCCATCCTTCAGTTACTTCCGTCCTTCAGTTACTTCCGTCCTTCAGTTACTTCCATCCTTCAGTTACTTCCGTCCTTCAGTTACTTCCGTCCTTCAGTTACTTCCGTCCTTCAGTTACTTCCGTCCTTCAGTTACTTCCATCCTTCAGTTACTTCCGTCCTTCAGTTACTTCCGTCCTTCAGTTACTTCCGTCCTTCAGTTACTTCCATCCTTCAGTTACTTCCGTCCTTCAGTTACTTCCGTCCTTCAGTTACTTCCATCCTTCAGTTACTTCCGTCCTTCAGTTACTTCCGTCCTTCAGTTACTTCCGTCCTTCAGTTACTTCCGTCCTTCAGTTACTTCCGTCCTTCAGTTACTTCCGTCCTTCAGTTACTTCCGTCCTCCAGTTACTTCCGTCTTCCGTCCTTCAGTTACTTCAGTTACTTCCGTCCTTCAGTTTCTTCCGTCCTTCAGTTACTTCCGTCCTTCAGTTACTTCCATCCTTCAGTTACTTCCGTCCTTCAGTTACTTCCGTCCTTTACTTCCGTCCTTCAGTTACTTCCGTCCTTCAGTTACTTCCATCCTTCAGTTACTTCCGTCCTTCAGTTACTTCCGTCCTTCAGTTACTTCCGTCCTTCAGTTACTTCCGTCTTCCGTCCTTCAGTTACTTCCGTCCTTCAGTTACTTCCGTCCTTCAGTTACTTCCGTCCTTCAGTTACTTCCGTCCTTCAGTTACTTCCGTCCTTCAGTTACTTCCGTCCTTCAGTTACTTCCGTCCTTCAGTTACTTCCGTCCTTCAGTTACTTCCGTCCTTCAGTTACTTCCGTCCTTCAGTTACTTCCGTCCTTCAGTTACTTCCGTCCTCCAGTTACTTCCGTCCTTCAGTTACTTCCGTCCTTCAGTTACTTCCGTCCTTCAGTTACTTCCGTCCTTCAGTTACTTCCGTCCTTCAGTTACTTCCGTCCTTCAGTTACTTCCGTTACTTCCGTTCTGTTATTTGTCTCAGTTATTTCTGTCCTTCCATTATTTTCTCTAGTTATTTCTTCTGTTATTTCTTGTTATCTTCTCTTCTAGTTATTTGTCTCATTATTCTGTCTCTCCAGTTACTGTCTCGTTATTTACTCAGTTACTTTCTGTTCCTGTTACTTCTGTCTCAGATTTCGGTCCTTCTCAGTTACTTTCTCAGTTATTTCTCTCTTCAGTTATTTCTGTCTCTTCAGTTATTCTGTCTTCAGTTATCTGTCCTTCAGTGTTATCATCCTTATTATTGTTCTGTTATTCTCCCTCCTCAGTATTTCTGTCTAGTTATTGTCCTTCAGTTATTCCTGTCTTCCAGTTATTTCTTCTTCAGTTATTCTCCTAGTTATTTCTGTCTCAGTTATTGTCTTCTGGTGTTATTGTCCTTCATTCGTCCTTCAGTTACTCTGTCTTCAGTTACTCTGTCCTGTGTTATTTATCCTTCAGTTACTTCCTGTCCTCCAGTACTTCCGTCCTGTTACTCTGTCTTCAGTTATTGTCCTTCGTTATTCTGTCTCCAGTTATTTCTGTCTCTTCTATTTGTCCTTCAGTTATTGTCTCAGTCTGTCTCAGTTATTCCCTGTCTCCAGTTATTTCCCCCTCATTATTTCTGTCCTCCAGTTATTTCTGTCCTCAGTTAGTCCTCCAGTTATTATCCTCTTACTCCATATTTGTCTCTGTTATTTCTGTCTATTATTTCTGTCCTCATATTTCTGTCTCTTGTTATTTCTGTTCTCTCAGTTATTTTCTTAATTTTGTTACTTACCTTCAGTTATTTCTGTCTCTTAGTATTTCTGTCTCAGTTATTTGTCTCTAGTTATTTCTTCTCTTCAGTTATTTCTTCTCTAGTTATTTCTATCCAGTTATTTCTATCTCAGTTATTTATCTCAGTTATTTATCTTCAGTATTTCGTCTTGTTATTTCTGTCTCTTCAGTTATTTTCTTCTAATCTCAGTTATTTCTATCTCTTCAGTTATTTATCTGTTCTCTTCAGTTATCTGTCTTCATCCTCTTCTATCCTTCATTATTCTCAGTTTATTTCTGTCTCTGTTATTGTCTTCAGTTATGTCTTCAGTTATTTCTGTCTTCAGTTATTTCTATCCTTCCAGTTACTTTCTGTCCTCTGTTACTCTGTCCTCCAGTTACTTTTGATTCTTCTTCCAGTCTCTGTTCATCGTTACTTTGTCCTTCAGTTATCTGTCCTTCAGTTATTTTGTCTTCGTTCTGCCCTTCATATTATTTCTGTCTTAGTTATTTGATCCTTTCTGTTATTCTGTTCTTCTTAGTTATTTCTTGATCTCTTCAGTTATTTGATTCTCAGTTACTTCTGTCTCTGTTACTTTCCTGTCCTTCTCTAGTTACTCTAAGTTCTTCCAGTTATTTCGTCTTCTTCAGTTACTGTCTCTCCTTCAGTTACTGCCCTGTTCCTTTCAGTTACTTCCATTCCTTCAGTTACTTCCGTCCTCTGCTTCCATCCAGTTACTTCTGTCTCTGTAGTTACTTTCCATGTCTCAGTTATTTCTGTCCTTCCAGTTACTTTCATGCCCTTCAGTTAACTCTGTCCTTCAAGTTATTTATGTCCTTTCTAGTTACTTTCTGTCCTTCTGTTATCCTTTATCTTCCAGTTATTTCCGTCTCTAGTTATCTGCCTTCTTTCTAGGTTATTTCTTGTTCCTTAGTTCTGTTCCTAGTTACTTTCTGTCCTCTGCTTATTTGTCTCTAGTTATTTCTGTCTTCCAGTTACTTTCCTGTCTACTCAGTTTCTGATCCTTCTGTGTTATTTCTTGTCTCTCTAGTTATCACTGTCTTCTTCCAGTTATTTGTCCCTCTTCGTTATTTGTTGTTCATCTTTCTGTTCCTTTCATGTTTGCCCTTCCAGTTATCTGTCCTTCTAGTTATTTCTGTTCCTCTAGTTATTTGTCTCAGTTGTTTCGCCCTTCAGTTATTTCTGTTCTTCTTGTTATCTAATCTTCAGTTATTTGTCCTTCAGTTATTTCATCTTCCAGTTACTCTGTCTCTTTCAGTTATTTCTGTCTCCTTCCAGTTATTTGTGTCTCAGTTATTTCTGTCTCTTCAGTTACTTCTGTCTTCAGCATTTCTTATGTCCCTTTCCAGTTACTTTCTGTCCTTCCAGTTATTTCCTGTCTCTTCCAGTTAGCTTCTGTCTCTTCAGTTATCTTGTCTCTCCAGTTACTCTGTCTCTCTGCTATTTCTGTCTTCCTTCGTTACTTTGCCCTCTCAGTTATTTCTGTCTTCTAGTTACTTTCCATTCTGTTATTTCTTGTCTGTCCTTCAGTTACTCTGTTCTTCTTCTGTTATTTCTGTCTTCAGTTACTCTGTCCTTCTAGTTATTTGCCCTTGTGTGTTCATTTGTCTCTTAGTTATCATGTCCTCCAGTTACTTCTGTCTCAGTTATTTGCCCTTTCATTTGTCTCTTCAGTGTTATTTCTGTCTCTGTTACTTTGCCCTCTGTTCTCCTAGTTCCTTTCTGTTACTCTAGTTCATTTCTTGTCCTTCTTCCAGTTATCTCTGTCCTTCTCCAGTTTATTTGTCCATCCTTCTTAGTTATCATTGTGGTCCTTCCAGTTATTTCTTATCCATCCTTCCAGTTATCGGTTCCTTCCCAGTTATTTCTTGTCCTGTCCTTGCAGTTACTTTGCCCATCCTTCAGTTATTTCTCTGTCCTTCCAGTTACTTTCCGTCCTTCTAGTTCATTTTCCGTCCTTCAGTTGTTATTTGTTCTTCATGTACCTTTCAGTTATTTCTTGCCCTTAGTTCCTGCCCTGTTATGTCCGTCCTTCCAGTTACCTGTCCTTCTAGCGTTTACTTTCCGTCCTTCTAGTCATTTCTTCCGTCCTTTCAGTTATTTCCTGTCCTCATGTTACTCTGTCCTTCTCTAGTTATTTCTTGTCCATCCTTCAGTTACTCTGTCCTTCAGTTATTTATTCCAGTCCTTCAGTTATTTCCTGTCCTTCTTCAGTTACTTTCCGTCCTTTCAGTTGTTATTTCTGATCCTTCTGTTGTTACTCTGTCCTTCTTAGTTACTTTGATCCTTCTGTTATTTCTTCCGTCCTTTCAGTTATTTCTTGATCTCTTCTAGTTACTTTCCGTCCTTCAGTTATTTGATCCCTTTCAGTTACTTTCCTGTCCTTCAGTTACTGTCCCATCCTTCAGTTACTTTCCGGTTCCTTCTTAGTTATTTCCATCCTTCAGTTATCTTCCTGTCCTTCTTCCAGTTACTCTGTCCTTCTGTTACCTGTCCTTCAGTTATTTCTTGATCCTTCCATATTTACTTCCGTCCCTTCAGTTACTCTTATCCTTCAGTTGTTTATCTGTTATCTGAGTTACTTCCAGTTATTTATCCTTTTTCTTAGTTATTTCTTGTCCCTTCAGTTACTCTGTCCTTCTTAGTTACTTTCTCTTGTCCTCCAGTTATCTGTTCCTAGTATACCTTCTAGTTACTTTCATTCTTCATATTTGCCCTCTTGCATAGTTACTTTGTGTCCTTCTAGTTGTTCTATCCTTTCTAGTTATTTCTGTCCTTCTTCCAGTTTACTTCTGTCTCTTCAGTTATTTGTCTTCTTGCTATCTGTTCTAGTATTTGCTGTCTCTAGTTATTTCTGTCCTTCTGTGTATCTGTCCTCTTAGTTATCCTTGTCCTTCAGTTATTTCTGTCTCCTGTTATTTCCTGTTCTCTAAGTTACTCCTGTCCTTCTCTAGTTATTTGTCTGTTCCTTCAGTTAGCTTTCCTGTCCTCCTTTGAATTGTTATTTGTCCTTCTCTCCAGTTTCTGTCCCTTCAGTTACTCTGTCCTCCAAGTTACTCTGTTCTTCTTCAGCTTATTTGCCCTTCCTGGTTACTCTGTTCTTTTCTATATTTCTGTCCTCCTAGTTACTCCTGTCTCAGTTATTTCTTGATCCTTCCAGTTACTTTCTGTCCTTCTGTGTTACTCTGTCCTTCTGTTATTTGTCTGTCTTCAGTGTTACTTCTGTCCTTCTAGTTACTTCCTGCCTCCTTGTTATTTCCTGTCCTTCTGTTAGTTCCATGTCCTTCTAGTTACTGTGTCCTTCTGGTTATTTGTTCCATCCTTCAGTTGCTTCTGTCCTTCTTCCAGTTACTCTGTCCTCTTCCAGGTTATGTCTCTTCCGTTACTCTGTTCCTTCTTAGTTATTTCTGTCTCTGTTGGCTTTCTGTCTCTGTTATCATCTTAGTTATTTCTGTCCTTCCTTCAGTTGTTACTTTCTGTCTTCAGTTGTTATTTCTGTTATTTATCTCTGTTAGTTTCCAGTTCTTGTGTTACTCTGTCCTCTATTTCTGTCTTCTGTTGTTACTTTTTCTGTTCCCTTCAGTTCCATCTGTCCCTCCTGTTATTTGTCTTCATTAGTTATTTCTGTTCTTCTTCAGTATCTGTCTTCTCTAGTTATTTCTGTCTCTTCTGTTATTTCTGTCTCTGTTAGTTATTTGTCCCTCTTCAATTTGTTCTCTAGTTATTTGCCCTCTGGTTGCTCTCTGTCTTCCAGTTATTTATCTATATTTGTCTTCC
Source organism: Cherax quadricarinatus (assembly GCF_038502225.1). NCBI lineage: Eukaryota > Metazoa > Arthropoda > Malacostraca > Decapoda > Parastacidae > Cherax > Cherax quadricarinatus. The sequence goes on from NC_091334.1 coordinate 29,708,472, forward strand.
TGGGTTATTTCTTGTCTCAGTTAACTCTGTCTCTTAGTTATTTCATTCTCTGCTTCTAGCCCATCTGTCTGGTTCCTGTTATCTTGTCCTTCTTCAGTTATTTGTTCCTCTTCCAGTTATTTGTTCTCAGTTCATGTTTTTCCTTTCCAGTTATTTCTGTCCCTTCCAGTTATTTCTGTTCTTCTCTAGTTATTTGTCTCTTCCAGTTATTTGCCCTTTCAGTTATCTGTCTCAGTTATTTCCATCTTCAGTTTACTTCTGTCCCTCTCAGTTATTTGTGTCTTCTTAGTTATTTCTGTCTCTTCCAGTTATTTGTCCTTCAGTTATTTGTGTTCCTGTTACTTTCTGTCTTCCAGTTACTTTGTGTTATTTGTCTTCCTTAGTGTTTTGTCTGTCTCAGTATCTCCGTCCTTCTGTTACTTTCCGTCCTTCCTCCAGTTATTTTCCTGTCCTCCAGTTATTTCCTATCCTCCTTAGTTACTCTGTCCTTCAGTTATTTCTTGTCCGTCCTTCCAGTTTATTTCCTGTCCCGTCCTTCAGTTACTCTGTTCCTTCAGTTATTTCTTGATCCTTCTAGTTATTTGTTCCCAGTTATGTCCCCTGTCTAGTTATTTCCTGTCCTTCTCCAGTTACTTCCTGTCCTTCTCCAGTTGCGTTACTTGTCCATCCTTCCAGTTAATTTCTGTCCTTCTCCAGTTATTTCTTGTCCATCCTTCAGTTACTCTGTCCTCCAGTTATTTGTTCCGTCCTTCCAGTTACTGTGTCTTCCAGTTATCTGTCCTTCAGTTACTTCCTGTCCTTCTTCCAGCGCTTCTGTTCTCTGGTTACTCTGTCCTTTCTCCAGTTATTTGATTCCCTTCAAGTTATTTATCATCTTCCAGTTAATTTCTGTCCTTCCAGTTATTTCTGTTCTTCCAGTTGTTTGTCTGTTCATTCAGTTTATCTTGCTATTTGTCTCTTCTAGTTATTTTGTCCCTAGTTATTTGTCCCTTCAGTTATTTCTGTCCTCTTCCAGTTATGTCCGTCCTTTAGTTATTTCCATCTCTTCAGTGCCATTTCTGTCTCTTCTAGTTATTTCTTGTCATCCTAGTTATTTCTGTCTTAATCGGTTTATTTCTGTCTTGTTATGTCCATCCTTCAGTTAGCTTCTGTCCTTCTTAGTTATTTCTGTCTTCCATGTTTCTGTCTCTTCTCCAGTTATTTCTGTCCCTTCTGTTATTTCTGTTCTTAGCTTATTTCTGTTCCTTCTATCTTTGTCATCCATCCTTGTGTTATCGTCCTTCAGTTATTTCATGTCCCCTTTGAGTTACCTGTCCTTCTTCCAGTTATTTGTTCCGTCCTTCAGTTACTTTGTGTTCTCTTAGCGTTATTTCTGTTCTTTCGTTACTTTCTGTCCTTCTTCCAGTTACTCTGTTCCTTTCTGTTATTTGTTCCATCCTTGTTAGTTATTTCATTCCATCCTTCTTAGTTACTTCTGTCCTTCTTTCAGTTACTCTGTCCTTCAGTTATTTCTTCCGTTCTTCCAGTTACTTCTGTCCTTCAGTTATCTGTCCTTGATTATTTCTCGTCCTTCAGTTACTTTCTGTCCTTTTCAGCTTATTTGCCCTTCCGTTCTCAGTTATTTCTTCCGTCCTTCCAGTTATCTGTCTCTTCCCTGTTACTCTTGTCCTCCTCTGTTATTTCTTATCCGTCCTTCTGTTACTCTGTCCTTCAGTTACTTCGATTCCTTCTAAGTTACTTCCTGTCCTTCTTCAGTTATGTGTCTTCTTGTTACTTCCGTCCTTCCAGTTATTTCTTCCCCGTTCCTTTCTGTTACTTCTGTCCTTCTCCAGTTATTTCTGTCTCTTAGTTACTTGTCCTTCGTTATTTCTGTTCCTTTCAGTTATTTCTGTCCTTCTGCTTATTTCTTCCGTTCCTTCAGTTACTCTGTCCTTCCAGTTACTGTCTCCTTCCAGTTACTTTCCGTTCCTTCAGTTATTTCTGTCCTTCTAGTTAATTTCTGTCCTTCTTCAGTTATTCTTGTCCGTCCTTCTAGTTACTTTCTGTCCTTCTATTTGCCCTTCCGTTATTTGTCCTTCTTAGTTGCTTTCTGTCCTTCTAGTTACTCTGTCCTTCAGTTATTTGTCTTCATATTTGTCCTTCTCTAGTTACTTCTGTCCTTCAGTTATTTCTTGATCCTTTCAGTTACATTTCTGTCTCCTTCCATATTTGTGCTCCTTCATTTGTTCCTGCTATTTCTGTCCTCTCAGTTGTTTCCTGTCCTTCTTTCTAGTTACTTCTGTCTTCCAGTTACTTTCCCTGTCCCTTCCAGTTGTTATCTGCCTTTCTAGTTGAGCTTCATCCAGTTCTGTTCTAGTTATTTGTCCTTGTTACTCTGTCCTTCTCTAGTTACTTCCTATCCTTCAGTGTTATCGATTCTTTCTAGTTGTTATTTCCGTCCTCTTCAGTTATTTCCATCCTACTTAGTTATCTGTCTTGTGTTATTTGTTCTCTCTAGTTATTTGATCCTTCTTAGTGTTACTTTCTGTCTCCAGTTATTTCCCATCTCCTTTCTAGTTATTTGATCCTTCTGTTATTTCCTGTCTTCAGTTGTTACTTTCTGTCCTTTCAGTTATTTCTGTTCTTCCTGTTATTTCTGTTCTTCAGTTATTTCGTCCTCTTCAGTTAGCTTTCTGTCTCATTCAGTTTATGCCCTTCCAGTTGTTATTTCTATCCTTCTTTAGTTATTTGCCCTTCATATTTGTCTTCTTAGTTATTTGTCTATCTGCCCTAGTTATTTGTCTTCTTAGTTGGCTTTCTGTCTCTTGATTATTTTCTGTCTTCTGTTAATTTGTGTCCATCTTTATCTTCTAGCTTATCTTGTCTTCTCTAGTTATTTCTGTTCTCTAGTTATCTGGTTCTTTCAGTTACTCTGTCTCTTCTAGTTATTTGTCCCTTCAGTAATTTTCTCTGTCCTTCTAGTTATCATTCTTCAGCATTTCCATCTGTTCTTCAGTTACTTTTCTGTCAATGTCTAGTTACTTTCTGTCTCTCTAGTTGTTATTTGTCTTCAGTTAGCTTCCTGTCTCTTAAGTATTTCTGTCTCTTCTGTTATTTCCATCTCTTCAGTTATTTGCCCTTGGTTATTTGTCTCTGTTATTTGCCCTTCCAGTTATTTGTCTCTAGTTATTTCTGTCTCTGTTATTTCTGTTCTCTAGTTATTTGTCCCTTGGGCATATTTCCGTGTCTCTCCAGTTGAGCTCTGTCTCTTGTTAGGCTCCGTGCTCTTCAGTTACTTTGATTCTTTTCCAAGTTATTTCTGTCTCTAGTTACTTTGTCTCTGTTAGTTTATGTCTAGTTATTTGTCTCTGTTATTTGTGTTCTTCCAGTTATTTCTGTCTCTTCTTAGTTATTTCTGTCTCTTTCTTTAGTTGTTTCTGTCTCAGTTATTTCTGTCTTCTTGCTTATTTCTGTCTTCTGTTATCATTTCCTAGTTATTTGTCCTCTTGCCAGTTTCTGCTCTTCAGTTGCTTTCTGTTCCTTCTGCTTATTTCTGTCCTTCCATAGCCTGTCTCTGTGTTATTTGTCTCTTCCAGTTACTTTCTGTCCTCTAGTTATTTCTGTCTCTAGTTACTTTCGTGTCTCCAGTTACTTTCTGTCTCTTCAGTTATTTCCTCTGTCCTTCTGTTAGTTCTGTCCTTCTAGTTCACTTTCTGTCTCTTGTGTTATTTCCTGTCTCTTGCATTTATTCTCCACATTTCTGTCTCTCTTCCAGTTATCAGTTCTCTCAGTTATTTTTCTGTCCTCCAGTTAGCTTCTGTCTCTTCCAGTTATTTGCCCTTCAGTTATTTCTGTCTTCCTGTTATTTCTTGTGTTCTTCTAGTTACTTTGCCCTCCAGTTACATGCCCTCAGTTAGTTTCCGGTCTTCAGTTGTTTCATCTTCAGTTCCTTTGTCTGTTATTTCTTATCCTTCAGTTACTTCCTGTCCTTCAGTTACTTTCTCCGTCCTTTCAGTTACCTGTCCCTTGTGTTCATTTGTCCTTCTTAGTTACTTTGTCCTTCAGTTATTTCCGGTCCCTTCAGTTACTCTGTCCCTTCAGTTATTTCTTATCCTCTCCAGTTATTTGTCTTCCAGTTAGCTTCCTGTCCTTCTTCAGTTAGTATCTTCCAGTTATCCTTGCCCTCCAGTTATTTGTTCCATCCTTCAGTTACTCTGTCCTTCTTCAGTTATTTCTTGTCCTTCTTCATATTTGCCCTTCTAGTTACTTCCTGTCCTTCCAGTTACTCTGTCCTTCCAGTTGGCCTTTCTGTTCCTTCTGTTATTTCTGTAGTATTTATCCTTCTTCCAGTTATTTGCCTTCTAGTTATTTGTCCTACTCCAGTTACTTCAATCTTCTTCTAGTTATTTCTGTCTTCAGCATTGTTACTTGCATGTCTCTTCTTAGTTATTTCTGTCTCTCCAGTTATTTGTTCTGTTATCTGTCTCTCAGTTATTTGTCTTCTCTAGTTATTTCTGTTCTTTCTATATCTAGTGTTCTCTTAGCATTTTCCTGTCTCTGTTATTTCTGTCTTCCATATTTTCTGTCTTCTCTAGTTATTTGTCTCCTTCCAGTTATTTCTGTCTCTTCCAGTTATTTGTCTTCCTGTTATTTGTGTCAGTTATTTGCCTCCTGTTATTTTCTGTTCTCGTTCAGTTATTTCTGTTCCTCTAGTGTTTCTGTCTTGTGTTATTTCTGTCTCTTGTTAGTTATTTCTGTCTTCAGTTAGTTCTGTTCTCTAGTATTTTGTCATCTTCTGTGTTACTATCTCTTCCAGTTACATTTCTGTCCTCTTCAGTTATTTCTGTCTTCCATATTTCTGTCCTCAAGTTATCTTGTCCTTCAGTTATTTCTGTCCTTCTAGTTATCTGTCTCTTTCAGTTATTTCTTCCGTTCTTCCAGTTACTTTCTGTTCCTTCTTAGTTACTCTGTCCTTCTTAGTTATTTCTTGTCATCCTTCAGTTACTTTCTGTCCTTCTGTGTGTTCCTTTCTGTCATTCTGTCTCTGCCCTAAGTTATTTCCTGTCCTTCAGTTATTTGTTCTCTGTTCCTTTCTAGTTCTACTCTGTATCTCCTTCCAGTTATCTGTCCTTCAGTTAACATCGATCCTTCCAGTTATCTCTAGTCCTTCAGTTACTACTCTGTCTCTAGTTACTTTTATCTTCCAGATTATTTCTGTTCCTCTCCATATTTGTGCTTCAGTTATTTGTGTCCTTACTTAGTTAATTGCCCTGTCTCTCCAGTTAGCTCTGTTCCTTCCGTTATTTCATGGTTCTGTTATTTCTTGTCCATCTCCAGTTATTTCCATCTCTTTCAGTTATTTCTGTCTCTTCTGCTTATTTGTCCTTCTGTTATTTGTCCTTGTTATTTCTTGTCTAGTTATTTGTCCTTCTAGTTATTTCTGTCTTCTAGTTGTTTATCTCTTCAGTTATTTGTCTTCCTAGTTATTTGCCCTTCTGTTACTTTTCTGTTCTCTAGTTATTTCTGTTCTGTTCCAGTTACTTTCTGTCCTTCAGTTACTTCTGTCCTTCCCTTAAGCGCTTACTTCTGTCCTTCTTCAGTTAGTTTCCATCTCTGTTATTTCTGTCCTTCAGTTGCATTTCTTGTCCTTCTTAGTTATTTCTTCTGTCCTTCAGTTACTTCCTGTCCTTCTCCAGTTATCTGTCTCCTCTAGTTACTTTCATGTTCAGTTTACTTGTCCGTCCTTCAAGGTTATCGATCCTTCTTCAGTTATTTGCCCTTCCAGTTTCATCTGTCTCAGTTACTCTGTCTCTTCATATATTTCCTGTCCTTGTTCCATCCATGTCCTTCATTTCCAGTTCTGATCATCCTTTCTTAGTTATTTCTTGATCTCTTGTGTTATTTCTTCCGTCCTTCTTCAGTTACTTTCTTCATCCTTCTAGTTATGATCCTTCTAGTTACTTTCTGTTCTTCTTAGTTATCCTTCTGTCTTCTGTTATCATCTGTCCTCCAGTGCGCTCCGTTCCTTTCAGTTATCATCCTAGCTTACTTCTGTCCTCTCGTTATCCATCTCAGTTCTCGTCTTCATAGTTATTTCTGTCTTTTTCCTGTTATTTTTTGTTCCCGGTCCTTCCTAGTTATTTCTGTCTCAGTTACTTCAGTCCAGTTATTTCCTGTCTCTTCAGTTACTTTCCTGTCTCTTTAGTTACTTTCTGTCTCCGGAGTTATTTCTTGATCTTCCAGTTATTTCCGTCCTTCAGTTACTTTCTGTCCTTCTTCTTGTTGTTACTTTCCATCCTTCAGTTACTCTGTCCTTCTTTTGTTAGTCTGTCCTTCAGTTATTTCTGGTTCCTTCCTAGTTATTTGTCCCTTCCAGTTAATTTGTCTCTCTGTTCTGTCTCTAGTTATTTGTGCCTCTTCAGTTATTTGTTCTTCAGTTATTTCTGTCTCAGCTTAACTCATTCTTCCAGTTACTTTGTCTCTTCAGTTACTTTCCATCTCAGTTATTTGTCTTCTGTTATTTCTGTCCCTCTAGTTATTTGTCTTCTAGTTCTTTGCCCTTGTTATTTCTGTCTCTGTTATATCTCAGTTCTGCCTAGTTATTTCTGCCCTCTCAGTTATTTTTCTGTCCTTCTGTTAGTTTATGTCCTTCCAGTTATTTCTGTTCTTCTGTTACTTTCTGTCTGTTCCATATTTCTGTCTCATTATTTGCCCTAGTTAGTCTATTCTTCAGTTATTTGTCTCTAGTTATTTCTGTCTCTTGCCCATATTTGTCTCTTCTAGTTATTTCTGTCTTCTCCAGTTACTTTCTGTTCTCTTCCAGTTATTTGTCTTCTTGCTTATTTCTGTCTCTGTTATTTGTCCTCAGTTACTTAGTTCTCTAGTTCTGTCTTCAGTTATTTCATTCTTCTAGTTACTTCCTGTCCTTCTTCAGTTATTTCTGTCTTCCAGTTACTTCTGTCCTTCCAGTTATTTACCTTCTGTCCTTCAGTTATCTGTCCTTCTAGTTATATCATTCTTCAGTTATTTGTCTTCCTGTTATTTGCCCTTCTAGTTATTTCTGTTCCTTCCAAGTTATTTGATCCTTCAGTTACTCTGTTCCTAGTTATTTCCTGTCTTCTAGTTATTTCTGTCTTCATATTTGTCCTTCTTGTTAATTTGTCCATCCTTCCAGTTACTTTCCTGTCTTCCAGTTATTTGTCCCTTCATTAGTTTCCATCTGTTTGTTATTTCTTGTCGTCCTTCTTGTTATTTCCTTCCCGTTCCTAGTTACTTTCTGTCCTCAGTTATTTCTGTTCTCATCCTGAGTTATTTCTGTCTCTTCCAGTTATTTCTGTCTTCCAGTTATTTCCGTCCTTCCATATTTCTGTCTCTTCCAGTTACTTTCTGTTCCTTTCAGTTACTGGCCCTTCTGTTCTGTCTTCATAGTTATTTCTTCTGTCCTTCTAGTTATTTGTCTCAGTTACTTGTTCTAGTTACTTTCTGTCTCATGTTTCCATGCCCTTCAGTTACTTTGGTCCTTCTGTTAGTTCTGTCTCAGTTATTTCTTCTGTCCTTCAGTTATTTCTCGTCCTTCAGTTACTTTGTGTCCTTCAGTTATTTGTCCGTCCTCCAGTTACTCTGTCCTTCCTAGTTACTTTCTGTCCTTCTTCATAGTTCATCCGTTGTCTCCTTCCAGTTACTTCTGTCCTTCTTAGTTTCATGTCTCTTTCTTAGTTACTTTCTGTCCTTCTTGTTATTTCATGTCTCAGTTACTTGTGTGTCCTTCCAGTTACTTTGATCTCAGTTATTTGTCCTTCAGTTATTTGAATCTTCTAGTTACTTTGTGTTCTAGTTATTTGTCTCTGCTATTTCGTTCTTCTTCAGTTATTTCTGTTCACTAGCTTATCGATCTCGTTATCATATCCTTCAGTTTAATTTCTTGTCTCAGTTGTTTGCCTGTCCAAGCCATCCATTCCTCAGTTATTTCCTGTTCTCCAGTTACTTTCCATGCCCTTCTGTTATTTGATCCTTCTTGTAGTTATGGTCATCTTCCATGTTTCTGTCCCCTTCCAGTTACTTTCTGTCTCTTCAGTTGCATTTCTGTCTCCCAGTTACTTTCATGTTCTGTAGTTACTTTCTGTCTCTGTTGTTATTTCTGTTCATCTCTGTTACTTCTGTCTTCAGTTATTTCCCCATTCTGTCTCAGTTATTTCTTGTCTCTTCAAGTTACTTTCCATGTCTTCAGTTATTTCTGTCTCTTCATATTTGTCCCTTTCCAGTTATTTCTGTCTTCGTTCATTATTTCTGTCTTCTGTTATTTGCCCTTATTTGTTCTCATGTTTCTGCCATCTGTTGGCTTGTCTTAGTTATTTCCGTGTCTTCCAGTTATTTCTGTCTCTCTGTTATTTGCCTTTCAGTTATTTGTCCTTCTAGTTATTTGTCCATCTTCTTAGTTACTTCCTGTCCCCTTTCAGTTATTTCTGTCTGTCCTCCTAGTTACTTCTGGGTTCTTCAGTTACCTGTCCTTCATTATTTCTGTCCTTCAGTTTCCTTTGCCCTCCTTCAGTTATTTGCCCTTCTGTTATTTGTCCTTCATTTGTTACTTCCATTCCAGTTCATTTGTTCTCTTCCTGTTATTTGCCCTTCCAGTTACTCTGTCCTCCAGTTATTTCTTGTCCATCCTTCTAGTTACTTTTTCCGTTCCTTCAGCATTTGTCCTTCCAGTTACTTTCCGGTCCTTCTAGTTATTTCTTGTCCGTCCTTCCAGTTATTTCTTCCATCCTTCAGTTATTTCTTGTCCTCTCCTTCCAGTTATTTTTCCTTCCTTAGTTATCCATTCCTCAGTTATTTCTTGTCCCATCCTTCCAAGTTACTTTCTGTCCTTGTTAACTCCTGTCCTTCTCCAGTTATTTCTTCCATCCTTCGAAGTTACTTCCTGTTCTCTCTAGATTTGTCCTTGCCCCCAGTTACTCTGTTCCTTTCATATTTGTCTCATTTCCTGTTCCTGTTGTTACTTCTGTCCTCCTCCAGTTATTTCTTGTCCTCCCTCCATATTTGCCCTTCCAGTTACTTCTGTCCTTCTCTAGTTACTTTGATCCTTCAGTTATTTCTTCGTCCTTCCAGTTACTTTCCGGTCCTCCAGACTTATCCTGTCCTTAGTATTTGTCTCTTCTATATTTGTCCTCCTTCTAAGTTATTTTGTTCCGTCCTTCTAGTTATTTGTCTCTTCATATTTGGTTCCTTCAGTTACTTTCTGTCTCTCTAGTTATTTTCTTCTCTAGTTATCCTGGTTTAGTTATTTCTGTCTTCTTCAGTTACTTTCGTCCTTCTTAAGTTTGCCCTTCCTAGTTATTTTTCCTTCCAGTTATCTGTTCCTTCTAGTTACTTTGCTGTCCTTCAGTTATTTGTTCCGTTCCTTCCAGTTATTTCCGTTGTTCCTTCAGTTATTTGGTTCCTGTTATTTGCCTTTCTTCTGTATATAGTCCTACTGTCTTCTCATCATGTCCTGGAATATGTATAGATAAAGCCACTGGATGGCGAAACGTCTACAATAAAGATACCCAGGTGTTGCACGTGTCTAATTTTTCAACGTCATACAGACACAGACACTTGAGAGTCCTGCTGAACAGACAGCACCAGTAGACATGTCCACCAGATGATGACAGACAGTGTCTTATATACAGCACTTCAAAAAACGAGCTCTGCTGATAGCGTCTTATTGACAGCACCCGACAGACAGCACTCTACAGACAGTACCCTACAGATAGCACTGTACAGATAGCACCCGTCAGACAGCACTTTACAGACAACACCCGACAGACAACACCGACAGACAGCACGCGACAGACACCACCTTACAGACAACACCCGACAGACAACACCCGACAGACAGCACCCGACAGACAGCACCCGACAGACAGCACTAAAACAATCAGAGCCCTACAAAGATTTTACCCACTGTGCAAGACAGGTATACAATACCGACAAGATGAAAGTTAAGACACTTGTAACATCTGGTTATCTGTATTATAGACGTTTCGCCATCCAGTGGTGCAACTGACATTGTTCTGGTGCAGCTGACATTGTTCTGGTGCAGCTGACATTGTTCTGGTGCAGCTGACATTGTTCTGGTGTAGCTGACATTGTTCTGGTGTAGCTGACATTGTTCTGGTGCAGCTGACATTGTTCTGGTGCAGCTGACATTGTTCTGGTGCAGCTGACATTGTTCTGGTGCAGCTGACATTGTTCTGGTGTAGCTGACATTGTTCTGGTGTAGCTGACATTGTTCTGGTGCAGCTGACATTGTTCTGGTGTAGCTGACATTGTTCTGGTGTAGCTGACATTGTTCTGGTGTAGCTGACATTGTTCTGGTGTAGCTGACATTGTTCTGGTGTAGCTGACATTGTTCTGGTGTAGCTGACATTGTTCTGGTGTAGCTGACATTGCTCTGGTGCAGCTGACATTGTTCTGGTGTAGCTGACATTGTTCTGGTGCAGCTGACATTGTTCTGGTGTAGCTGACATTGTTCTGGTGTAGCTGACATTGTTCTGGTGCAGCTGACATTGCTCTGGTGCAGCTGACATTGCTCTGGTGCAACTGACATTGTTCTGGTGTAGCTGACATTGTTCTGGTGCAACTGACATTGCTCTGGTGCAACTGACATTGCTCTGGTGCAGCTGACATTGCTCTGGTGCAGCTGACATTGCTCTGGTGCAGCTGACATTGCTCTGGTGCAGCTGACATTGCTCTGGTGCAGCTGACATTGCTCTGGTGCAGCTGACATTGCTCTGGTGCAGCTGACATTGCTCTGGTGCAGCTGACATTGCTCTGGTGCAGCTGACATTGCTCTGGTGCAGCTGATATCTAATTACATTTGGCATTCCAACGCACATTATGTGACCAGTCTCAGTAAGTGTTGTTGTCAAGTTGTGGGCAACTGAGTGAGCCTAAATGGTTTAATAACATTGTCTACGAGGAACAACCCGTGTAATGAACATTTAAACACATGTGCAACATCAGGGTATCTTGATTGTAGACATTACGAGTTTCAGTGGCTTTATCAATCCAAATTCCAGGACATATAGTTCCGTTGTCTTCCAGAAATGTCCTCGAATTTGCAATGATAAAGCCACTGGATGGTAAACTGTCTGCAGTAAAGATACCCAGATGTTGCATAAGTCTAATTCTTTATTTTGTCGATATCGTATACCATACTTGTATACTTTGTATGTCTGTATGGTTACATCCTGGAGTGGTATACTTTGTATGTCTGTATGGTTACATCCTGGAGTGGTATACTTTGTATGTCTGTATGGTTACATCCTGGAGTGGTACACTTTGTATGTCTGTATGGTTACATCCTGGAGTGGTATACTTTGTATGTCTGTATGGTTACATCCTGGAGTGGTACACTTTGTATGTCTGTATGGTTACATCCTGGAGTGGTACACTTTGTATGTCTGTATGGTTACATCCTGGAGTGGTACACTTTGTATGTCTGTATGGTTACATCCTGGAGTGGTACACTTTGTATGTCTGTATGGTTACATCCTGGAGTGGTACACTTAGTATACTGAGTCCTCTATTTTCCACCATGGAAGGTAATCACTACAGTTACTGACAATATCTTTTGGTTTTAGCCTCGATGTCATTCTTGTGCAGACATCTATGTCGCCATAAGCAATAGTAATGCATTTTCATCCTTGAGCATCGATAGTATCGCCTTTGCGTAATTGTTAAGCAAAGGAATTTACAAGTACTGTGCACGTAACTCCCTTTTCTATCATGTATCCCCTCTAAGCTCAAAGAAACATGACCAAGGCTCAGAAACTGTCTCAGGAGCAGTTTTGTAACAGTGATGCTTCCCATATTATGTTTAACGACCAATTTATTGTAAGTGTTTATTTTGGCTCGGCAGGAAAGACTTATCCTAATTCTCGGCTTTCCATTATTATATGGTTTACCTGGAGTTTACCTGGAGAGGGTTTCGGGGGTCAACGCCCCCGCGGTGATGGGTTTGTTTGTATCGACTGATCCCTCAGAGAGTGACAGAGTACAGCTCCTGTAAGATGGTCATCAATGCATAGTGAATGACCGTGATATATAGTTGTTATACTGTATGTCACCTACGCACCTTGGAAGAGGGTACGCAGTGCTCTACCACCGTACCACACAGGTCCAGTACCTTGGCGCCCAGCTAACGCTAGACGTTTTGGTCCAAGACAGCCAGCTTTCAGGCAGGTAGCTTTAATTAAACTTTTAGTCTCATCCCTGCATACATCGACCGGCGATTTTTACAATGTTTCGAATTCGCAGAACAGGCGAAATATTCGTTAACTGGGGCCAAGGTATTGGACCAGTGTGGTACGGTGGTAGAACACTGCGTACCATGTTCCAAGGTTCGTAGGTTCGAGTCTCCTTCGACCTGAGATTAGTGTTTGTGAATATTTCGCCTGTTTCGCGAATTCTAAGCATATATATATATATATATATATATATATATATATATATATAGAGAGAGAGAGAGAGAGAGAGAGAGAGAGAGAGAGAGAGAGAGAGAGAGAGAGAGAGAGAGAGAGAGAGAGAGAGAGAGAGAGAGAGAGAGAGAGAAAAAATCATATTTCCTAGAAAATAATAGTGTGATAACATTGATGAGAATTAACATTTTTCTCCTGAACTACTTTCACTTAGCCAGCTGAGTGCACATCATCCTACCAATTAATTCTACCCTATTTATCTCACAGTATCACTGACATCCTCGTACTCTACACCATTCCTTGCATCTCACGGTATCACTGACATCCTCGTACTCTGCACCATTCCTTGCATCTCACAGTATCACTGACATCCTCGTACTCTGCACCATTCCTTGCATCTCACAGTATCACTGACATCCTCGTACTCTGCACCATTCCTTGCATCTCACGGTATCACTGACATCCTCGTACTCTGCACCATTCCTTGCATCTCACAGTATCACTGACATCCTCGTACTCTACACCATTCCTTGCATCTCACAGTATCACTGACATCCTCGTACTCTGCACCATTCCTTGCATCTCACAGTATCACTGACATCCTCGTACTCTGCACCATTCCTTGCATCTCACAGTATTCTCAGTCTCAGTACCAATTTACACAGCCAAGGGCAGCCATTCACAATACTATATCTGTGACTATGAGTTACATTTGTGAAGTGCTTCATCTGCTGGAGAAGCTGGCAAGCCAAGCCACACAACTCTCTCCTCTAAAGCCGCCACACTATAATCAACATCTTCAGCTGGAATTTAGAGGAAAACCTGGCTGCGAAAGTAGCGTGTATGTCTCCTGCCTAAAGGGACTCCTTCTGAATGGAACTACTCTTTAGTCGACTGTGTTGGTATGGCATCCTGGGCGAGGCGAGACGTACTGACAAGTCTTCTAACACTTGCTGCCTCTTTTCTCATAGCAGTAAAGATATACCTGGGTGTTAGTCGACTGTTGTGTGTTGCATGAGCAAGGCAAGACGAACTGACAAGTCCCAGTACACCTACAGCTTCTGTTTACCAAGCAGTAAATAGGTACCTGTTTCGTAGTCGACTGTTGTGGGTCACATCCTGGGCAGGGCGAGAAGTATGTTGTCCCTGTTCACTTAGTAATAAATAGGCACCCGTGTGTTAGTCGTTTCTTTCAGGATGCACAACACCTGTTGTACCTGTTCACCCAGCAGAACACAGGTAACTGGGTGTTGTTCTGTATTTACCGCACCTGTGACCTGACCTGACTAGATTGGGTGCATTGGCTTAAGCCGGTAGGAGACTTGGACCTGCCTCGCATGGGCCAGTAGGCCTTCTGCAGTGTTCCTTCGTTCTTATGTTCTTATGTTCTTAGGAGAGACAGCAGGGCTAGACGCTGTACAGAGGTGCCGTCTACTACCCAAACAGAATCAGTGAAACATCTAAACATTAGAAGAATCTCAGTACACTTAAATTATTCTCTCTGGAACAGAGTAGAGTTATACCTCATTAAATATACACAGAGACGCTCAAGGGGACTGCTCCACAGACTCTACACTGAATAACAACTTGCAGGAGTGAAGAAAATGTATTGAGGGGAAATGTAGAAAAGATTCCCTGGTGGTAATAGTTCCATAAGCGCAGCTAGTGAACACATTGTCAACATTGCTTGACTCGTCAAGCTTCTACCAGCGGATATCGGAAATATCGTCATAACGAAATAAACGTTTTCAAGAAGAAATCAGCCCAGTATCTCTTCAAAGAGGGTCTTTGGGATCACATAGACTTTAATCTCCGGCCATCATAAAGCCTACTATCATCATCACCACCACTAATAGTACTACTGTTAACACCTTCGACACCACTATCTACTATCTATCCATCACTACAAGAGCATCACTGGATCTGTCCCCAGCATCACCACAAGAACATCACTGGACCTGTCCCCAGCATCACCACAAGAACATCACTGGATCTGTCCCCAGCATCACCACAAGAACATCACTGGACCTGTTTCCAGCATCATCACAAGAGCATCACTGGATCTGTCCCCAGCATCACCACAAGAACATCACTGGACCTGTCCCCAGCATCACCACAAGAGCATTACTGGATCTGTCCCCAGCATCACCACAAGAACATCACTGGATCTGTCCCCAGCATCACCACAAGAACATCACTGGATCTGTCCCCAGCAATACATGGTATTATGAACCAGTAGAGCGAGGGAGCGACGTCTGCCGGGGAAGATGGACTTCATGGCTGGTGGCGGGAGAGCGTGTCTGTGTTATGATCTTATAAATGCCTCGATGGACCATTTAGCGTGAGCGATGCAGCCTTCAGCCGCAGCTAGAGTACGTACATAGGAAATGTAGCTTAGGGAAACTAGCTATGGAACGTAGCTAAGGGAAAGTAGCTATGGAACATAGGTAAGGGAATGTAGCTATGGAACATAGCTAAGGGAAAGTAGCTGGGGAACGTAGCTAAGGGAAAGTAGCTAGGGAACGTACTGAGAGACGGGGGTTCAAATACTGTTATAATGGACTGTTTTCTTAGTGTTTCCCCTTGATCTTGACACGAAGTGTCGTGTATTCATGTGATGTAAATACTTTAGCAGATGCTTAACAGTGGTTATGTAGTAGCCAGTTGTTTAATTACCGATAACCAACACCGGTACGCCAGCGGTTGCCTAATCACTGATTCTCAACGCTGGTACATCTTATCTTACACCAGTGGTTACTTAACATTGATACCCAACACTGGTGCACCAGTGGTTACTTAACACTGATACCCAACACTGGTACACCAGTGGCTGTTAACACTGATACCCAACACTGGTACATCAGTGGCTGTTAACACTGATACCCAACACTGGTATACCAGTGGTTGTTTAATCACTGAGAGGATCGTCTTCCGGAGAGAACTCTCGTCAGAAGAAACTTTCCTGCTTCCTGACCCACAAACTACCAGACTATTAATATTGCTGCGGCTGAGGTTGCAGTTGCTAATTGTTCTGGTTCTGCGGGTACTACTGTCGTTGTTGTTGATGTGAATCCTGTTGGTGCTGCAGTAGCACTTGGTGTTATGGCTGCTGCTGCTGGTGTTGTAGCTGGTGCTAAAATTACCGTTGTTACTTCTGCTGCTGCTGGTGTTGCAGCTGGTGCTAAAATTACCGTTGTTACTTCTGCTGCTGCTGGTGTTGCAGCTGGTGCTAAAATTACCGTTGTTATGGCTGCTGCTGGTGTTGTAGCTGGTGCTACTATTGTTGTTACTTCTGCTGCCGCTGGTGTTCTAGCTGGTGCTAAAATTACTTTTGTTATGGCTGCTGCTGCTGGTGTTGTAGCTGGTGCTACTGCTGTTGTAGTTATAGCTGCTGTCGTTATACCTGCCCATACTGCTGCTGTTGGTGTTGCTGCTACTGCTGCTGGTGGTGGTGCTGCTGTGGCTGCAGCTATTGCTGCTGTTGTTGCTATAACTGCTGCAGATACTGCAGAGAGTGGAGCAGCCTTGACCTACTATTCTACTGGCCCAGACTCTCAAGAAGAGCCAGTAACTCACTCTCTGTTTATGCATATTTAAGACTTACGTTTCCTGTTGTTGCACGAGTAGTGTTCCCTCTTTTGTCGAGTCTAGTGTCCTTGGTGATGCTGTTCTTGTCCTTGTTTGTGCTGTTGCTACTCCTATTCCTGCTGCCAATGATTCCGTTTCAGCTGTTGCTGCTACTGTTGATGTTACTGTTGCTGTAGCTATTACTGGTACCTTTGCTGCTTTTCCCGGTGTTGCTGTTGCTGCTGTTGTTGTTGCTGTGCTCCTTCCCAGTCGTCCCTTGCTGTTGGTGCTGCCCATGTTGTTGCTGATAGCGCTGCTGCTGCTGATAGTGCTATTCCTGATTTTCCTCCCGGTCTTCTGCCACTACTGCTGCTGCTGTTGGAGTTGCTGCAGGTGTATTTCCACTGGATTTGTTTTAAAGACAACTGTCCTTAGGATAATGGTGCTTTCTGCTGGTGCCAGAGTTTCCACACCATTTCTTGACCTATGTCCGCCCCCATATCCTAACCATGTCTTACCCATGTCCGGAGCTAGCCTCTCCCCAGTGCCTCTTCACCCATTTTCACGATTATACCCTCCTAGCTTTGTTTTCTATGACCTATCCATGTCCAGCGTTATTTTTCCCTAAGAATATCTCAACCCTTGTCCAGCGTTATTTTTCTCCACAGTGGCTAATATTCCACCGTCAAACAATTATCATCAATATTATCAGAGATTACTCGTTCCTTTCATATAATGCCACTTCCAGAGACAAAAATTTCATCAGAAATTCTCTTGATTCTACCAACAGAATATTACCTGGAAAATAATTACTTTCTGCTTGTATCTTATGTAATAAAATTTCCAAAACAATGCTGGAAAAGACTTCCGAGATAATGTCATCCACGTCAGAATGTTAGTAATATTAGGAAGGTAATATCTCTCAGCAGTAAAATATTTGCCTCGGTATCTCTATACGAAAAGATATTTGTCGGTATATATATATATATATATATATATATATATATATATATATATATATATATATATATATATATATATATATATATATATATATATATATATATATATATATATATATATATATATATATATATATATATATATTGTATAGAATGAAAGATTTTAGAGTCTATGTAGATTCTTCCGGCTGTTGGGACTTTTATGGTGGTCGCGAGGCATGTCAGTTTGATCTCTTTGCTATAGCAGCAATAATCAGAAACAATACGTATATTATATTGTATTGTTATGAGAATATGTAGGAATTGCGTTAGTGGTTCGTTCATGTCTAAATGAACAAGATGGTCGAGTAGGAAATGTTGAGCTGCCACTATGGAACTGATGCGTTCCAGTGACTGTGTCAGTAACGACGGAGATTAATCAAGCAGTATACCATGTTACCTGTACGTAACACTGAGTCTGGGGGAATACATTTATTGAATTCTTCATTATTAACTGGAGCAAAGCTTTGTACTTTTTGGTTACTCTGACTGTCCTGCATCAACGATGTACAAATATCTGTATACCCTTTGACAATATCTAAGTGTATTCAGTGTGACATTTCATAACCAAAGATAACTATCATCAGACCAGCAGACACACCCAGACAGTACTATCTCTGACCTACTATTATCAGACCAGCATACACACCCAGACAGTACTATCTCTGACCTACTATTATCAGACCAGCATACACACCCAGACAGTACTATCTCTGACCTACTATCATCAGACCAGCATACACACCCAGACAGTACTATCTCTGACCTACTATCATCAGACCAGCATACACACCCAGACAGTACTATCTCTGACCTACTATCATCAGACCAGCATACACACCCAGACAGTACTATCTCTGACCTACTATCATCAGACCAGCAGACACACCCAGACAGTACTATCTCTGACCTACTATCATCAGACCAGCATACACACCCAGACAGTACTATCTCTGACCTACTATCATCAGACCAGCATACACACCCAGACAGTACTATCTCTGACCTACTATCATCAGACCAGCAGACACACCCAGACAGTACTATCTCTGACCTACTATCATCAGACCAGCATACACACCCAGACAGTACTATCTCTGACCTACTATCATCAGACCAGCATACACACACAGACAGTACTATCTCTGACCTACTATCATCAGACCAGCAGACACACCCAGACAGTACTATCTCTGACCTACTATCATCAGACCAGCAGACACACCCAGACAGTACTATCTCTGACCTACTATCATCAGACCAGCATACACACCCAGACAGTACTATCTCTGACCTACTATCATCAGACCAGCATACACACCCAGACAGTACTATCTCTGACCTACTATCATCAGACCAGCATACACACACAGACAGTACTATCTCTGACCTACTATCATCAGACCAGCATACACACCCAGACAGTACTATATCTGACCTACTATTATCAGACCAGCATACACACCCAGACAGTACTATCTCTGACCTACTATCATCAGACCAGCAGACACACACAGTCAGTACTATCTCTGACCTACTATCATCAGACCAGCATACTCACCCAGACAGTACTATCTCTGACCTACTATTATCAGACCAGCATACACACCCAGACAGTACTATCTCTGACCTACTATCATCAGACCAGCAGACACACACAGACAGTACTATCTCTGACCTACTATCATCAGACCAGCAGACACACACAGACAGTACTATCTCTGACCTACTATCATCAGACCAGCATACACACACAGACAGTACTATCTCTGACCTACTATTATCAGACCAGCATACACACCCAGACAGTACTATCTCTGACCTACTATTATCAGACCAGCATACACACCCAGACAGTACTATCTCTGACCTACTATCATCAGACCAGCAGACACACACAGACAGTACTATCTCTGACCTACTATTATCAGACCAGCAGACACACACAGACAGTACTATCTCTGACCTAGTATTATCAGACCAGCATACACACCCAGACAGTACTATCTCTGACCTACTATTATCAGACCAGCATACACACCCAGACAGTACTATCTCTGACCTACTATCATCAGACCAGCATACACACACAGACAGTACTATCTCTGACCTACTATCATCAGACCAGCAGACACACCCAGACAGTACTATCTCTGACCTACTATCATCAGACCAGCAGACACACCCAGACAGTACTATCTCTGACCTACTATCATCAGACCAGCATACACACCCAGACAGTACTATCTCTGACCTACTATCATCAGACCAGCATACACACCCAGACAGTACTATCTCTGACCTACTATCATCAGACCAGCATACACACACAGACAGTACTATCTCTGACCTACTATCATCAGACCAGCATACACACCCAGACAGTACTATATCTGACCTACTATTATCAGACCAGCATACACACCCAGACAGTACTATCTCTGACCTACTATCATCAGACCAGCAGACACACACAGTCAGTACTATCTCTGACCTACTATCATCAGACCAGCATACACACCCAGACAGTACTATCTCTGACCTACTATTATCAGACCAGCATACACACCCAGACAGTACTATCTCTGACCTACTATCATCAGACCAGCAGACACACACAGACAGTACTATCTCTGACCTACTATCATCAGACCAGCAGACACACACAGACAGTACTATCTCTGACCTACTATCATCAGACCAGCATACACACACAGACAGTACTATCTCTGACCTACTATTATCAGACCAGCATACACACCCAGACAGTACTATCTCTGACCTACTATTATCAGACCAGCATACACACCCAGACAGTACTATCTCTGACCTACTATCATCAGACCAGCAGACACACACAGACAGTACTATCTCTGACCTACTATTATCAGACCAGCAGACACACACAGACAGTACTATCTCTGACCTAGTATTATCAGACCAGCATACACACCCAGACAGTACTATCTCTGACCTACTATTATCAGACCAGCAGACACACACAGACAGTACTATCTCTGACCTACTATCATCAGACCAGCATACACACCCAGACAGTACTATCTCTGACCTACTATTATCAGACCAGCAGACACACACAGACAGTACTATCTCTGACCTACTATTATCAGACCAGCATACACACCCAGACAGTACTATCTCTGACCTACTATTATCAGACCAGCATACACACCCAGACAGTACTATCTCTGACTTACTATCATCAGACCAGCGTACACACCCAGACAGTACTATCTCTGACCTACTATCATCAGACCAGCAGACACACACAGACAGTACTATCTCTGACCTACTATTATCAGACCAGCATACACACCCAGACAGTACTATCTCTGACCTACTATTATCAAACCAGCATACACACCAAGACAGTACTATCTCTGACCTACTATTATCAGACCAGCATACACACCCAGACAGTACTATCTCTGACTTACTATCATCAGACCAGCGTACACACCCAGACAGTACTATCTCTGACCTACTATCATCAGACCAGCAGACACACACAGACAGTACTATCTCTGACCTACTATTATCAGACCAGCAGACACAGAAAGACAGTACTGTCTCTGACCTACTATTATCAGACCAGCATACACACCCAGACAGTACTATCTCTGACCTACTATCATCAGACCAGCATACACACCCAGACAGTACTATCTCTGACCTACTATCATCAGACCAGCAGACACACCCAGACAGTACTATCTCTGACCTACTATCATCAGACCAGCAGACACACCCAGACAGTACTATATCTGACCTACTATCATCAGACCAGCAGACACACCCAGACGGTACTATCTCTGACCTACTATCATCAGACCAGCAGACACACACAGACAGTACTATCTCTGAACTACTATCATCAGACCAGCAGAAACACACAGACAGTTCTATCTCTGACCTACTATTATCAGACCAGCATACACACCCAGACAGTACTATCTCTGACCTACTATCATCAGACCAGCATACACACACAGACAGTACTATCTCTGACCTACTATCATCAGACCAGCAGACACACACAGACAGTACTATCTCTGACCTACTCATCAGACCAGCAGACACACCCAGACAGTACTATCTCTGACTTACTATCATCAGACCAGCGTACACACCCAGACAGTACTATCTCTGAACTACTATCATCAGACCAGCAGACACACACAGACAGTACTATCTCTGACTTACTATCATCAGACCAGCATACACACCCAGACAGTACTATCTTTGACTTACTATCATCAGACCAGCGTACACACCCAGACAGTACTATCTCTGACCTACTATTATCAGACCAGCAGACACACACAGTCAGTACTATCTCTGACCTACTATTATCAGACCAGCATACACACCCAGATAGTACTATCTCTGACTTACTATCATCAGACCAGCGTACACACCCAGACAGTACTATCTCTGACCTACTATCATCAGACCAGCAGACACACACAGACAGTACTATCTCTGACCTACTATTATCAGACCAGCAGACACACCCAGACAGTACTATATCTGACCTACTATTATCAGACCAGCATACACACCCAGACAGTACTATATCTGACCTACTATTATCAAACCAGCAGACACACACAGACAGTACGATCTCTGACCTACTATTATCAGACTAGCAGACACGCCCAGACAGTACTATCTCTGACCTACTATTATCAGACCAGCATACACACCCAGACAGTACTATCTCTGACCTACTATTATCAGACCAGAATACACACCCAGACAGTACTATCTCTGACCTACTATCATCAGACCAGCAGACACACACAGACAGTACTATCTCTGACCTACTATCATCAGACCAGCAGACACAGAAAGACAGTACTGTCTCTGACCTACTATCATCAGACCAGCAGACACACCCAGACAGTACTATCTCTGACCTACTATCATCAGACCTGCATACACACCCAGACAGTACTATCTCTGACCTACTATCATTAGACCAGCAGACACAGAAAGACAGTACTGTCTCTGACCTACTATTATCAGACCAGCATACACACCCAGACAGTACTATCTCTGACCTACTATCATCAGACCAGCATACACACCCAGACAGTACTATCTCTGACCTACTATCATCAGACTAGCAGACACACCCAGACAGTACTATCTCTGACCTACTATCATCAGACCAGCAGACACACCCAGACAGTACTATCTCTGACCTACTATCATCAGACCAGCAGACACACCCAGACGGTACTATCTCTGACCTACTATCATCAGACCAGCAGACACACACAGACAGTACTATCTCTGAACTACTATCATCAGACCAGCAGACACACCCAGACAGTACTATCTCTGACCTACTATCATCAGACCAGCATACACACCCAGACAGTACTATATCTGACCTACTATCATCAGATCAGCAGACACACCCAGACGGTACTATCTCTGACCTACTATCATCAGACCAGCAGACACACACAGACAGTACTATCTCTGAACTACTATCATCAGACCAGCAGACACACACAGACAGTACTATCTCTGACCTACTATTATCAGACCAGCATACACACCCGGACAGTACTATCTCTGACCTACTATCATCAGACCAGCATACACACACAGACAGTACTATCTCTGACCTACTATCATCAGACCAACAGACACACACAGACAGTACTATCTCTGACCTACTATCATCAGACCAGCAGACACACCCAGACAGTACTATATCTGACCTACTATTAACAGACCAGCGGACACACACAGACAGTACTATCTTTGACTTGCTATCATCAGACCATCAGACACACACAGACAGTACTATCTCTGACCTACTATCATCAGACCAGCATACACACACAGACAGTACTATCTCTGACCTACTATCATCAGACCAGTATACACACACAGACAGTACTATCTCTGACCTACTATCATCAGACCAGCAGACACACACAGACCGTACTATTTCTGACTTACTATTATCAGACCAGCAGACACACCCAGACAGTACTATCTCTGACTTACTCTTAACAGACCAGCAGACACACCCAGACAGTACTATCTCTGACCTACTATCATCAGTATTATGACTCCTATATAAGCGCTGGCCTCCTTGCCTGTGATCCAACCTTAGGCTATAGTTATGATTATAATTTTTTAAAGGGGTGGACCGGTAAGCCAGTGGAAGGCCTCGGTCAGATGACCAAAAGCTCCAACGGTGGGTCGTCATATGACTAAGACCCGCGTCAGGAAACACTTCTGTTTCCTGACGAACCTCACCTAACCTAAGCCTGTGATCCAGAATCTTCACAACCACGGTGTTCTTCACACCAACTCCAAGGCTGAGGGACTACTTACCTTATCTGTTGTATATAGTTCTACTGTCTTCTGTTTATGTCCTAGAATCTGTATTGATAAAGCCACTGGATGGCGAAACGTCTACAATAAAGATACTCAGATGTTGCGCATGGGTCTAAACATCCATAATGTCGGTACTGTATACCTGTCTTTCAAAACTAGAACTGCAACAATGAGTTTAACATTACCAAACATATTCCATTCAGTTTTACTAGGCTGTGTCCACAAAGCCGGGCATGCACAGCCTCCACTCGCTACCTGGTCTCCAGAAGATTGATTAGGTTAGGTTAGGTAAGGTTCGTCAGGAAACAGGACAAATGTTTCCTGACGCGGGTCTTAGTCAGATGATGACCCGCCTTTGGAGCTTTTGGTCGTCTGACCGAGGCCTTCCGCTGGCTTACCGGTACACCCCTTTAAAAATTATGGTCACTTATAACCATTGTTATATTTTAGAAGACTGATTTCCTAAGATTGATTTTACACTAGACAATGCAGGAATATAATCATCAAACAAATTTAAACCCTAATTACACCCAAAACACATTGATGTCAGCCCCGAAACACTTAGGGCACACTTAGTGTACTCTGAGTGTACTCCAGCTAGGTACACAGTCTCTCTACAACGGAGAACTACGTTAAAAATATCTAGTCCACATTGATGTAATATAAACGTTTGTTTTGTTAGTGGAGGTATAGAAGCGTTTTCAAATTACAGTGGACCCCCGCATAACGATTACCTCCGAATGCGACCAATTATGTAAGTGTATTTAAGTAAGTGCGTTTGTACATGTAAGTTTGGGGGTCTGAAATGGACTAATCTACTTCACAATATTTCTTATGGGAACAAATTCGGTCAGTACTGGCACCTGAACATTCTTCTGGAGTGAAAAAATATCGTTAACCGGGGGTCAAAAGAAGTCAAAACGAAGACCAATCATCGTAGCGGCTGTCAACAGAGACTTTATAAAGCACTGGAAAATATATATGGATATAAACTGCAGATACATGACAATGCAGAAATTAATGGAGAGAGAAATTTAGCTTAAATCCGGCCCAGCCGGCGACAGAGAACCATCTGAATCATCTCTGAGTGAGATGAGAGGGAGGGAGGCAGTGTGCCAAAACGTAGTCCCTCGTTTCGCTTGTTCTGCTAGTAGTTAATGTACCAGGGAGCAAAACCACGCAGGCTCAGTCAATAATTACATCTATTTCATACACAAATCCACCACTCATTAATACATAAAAAAAACGTACCACGGGTGAGGTTAGAACCCGCGATCAGACAGTCATAAAACTCCAGACCGACGCCTTAGCCACTGGGCCAGCTGGCTAACACGACGGCCTGGAGTTTCGTGACTCTCTGATCGCGGGTTCTAACCCCACCCGTGGTATGATTTCTTTGCAATCGTGTCATTAACATACATATTGTACACAGAAAAAAATCCAAGTTATTATAGGAGTAATTCACGATCTTCTCCCAGCAGTCAGACAGTCAGTTATTCCTTCACATACACGACGCTCTCTCCTAAACATAATATTTAAACAATAAATACATACATACGCAAACATCTAGTTATGTATACTTGTATATTACACGTATTCGTATTAATTACCATATTTTCCAAGCAGTATTTCTCTACCCATGTCCAGTGCCATGTCTTACCCATGTCCACTGAAATGTCTTACCCATGTCCACTGAAATGTCTTACCCATGTTCAGTGCCATGTCTTATCCATGTCCACTGCCATGTCTTACCCATATCCACTGCTATGTCTTACCCATGTCCACTGCCATGTCTTACCCATGTCCACTGCTATGTCTTACCCATGTCCACTGCTATGTCTTACCCATGTCCACTGCCATGTCTTACCCATGTCCACTGCTATGTCTTACCCATGTCCACTGCTATGTCTTACCCATGTCCACTGCCATGTCTTACCCATGTCCACTGCCATGTCTTACCCATGTCCACTGCTATGTCTTACCCATGTCCACTGCTATGTCTTACCCATGTCCACTGCCATGTCTTACCCATGTCCACTGCTATGTCTTACCCATGTCCACTGCCATGTCTTAGCCATGTCCACTGCCATGTCTTAGCCATGTCCACTGAAATGTCTTACCCATGTCCACTGCTATGTCTTACCCATGTCCAGTGCCATGTCTTACCCATGTCCACTGAAATGTCTTACCCATGTCCACTGAAATGTCTTACCCATGTCCACTGCCATGTCTTACCCATGTCCACTGCCATGTCTTACCCATGTCCACTGCCATGTCTTACCCATGTCCAGTGCCATGTCTTACCCATGTCCACTGCCATGTCTTACCCATGTCCACTGCCATGTCTTACCCATGTCCAGTGCCATGTCTTACCCATGTCCACTGCCATGTCTTACCCATGTCCACTGCCATGTCTTACCCATGTCCACTGCTATGTCTTACCCATGTCCACTGCCATGTCTTAGCCATGTCCACTGCCATGTCTTAGCCATGTCCACTGAAATGTCTTACCCATGTCCACTGCTATGTCTTACCCATGTCCACTGCCATGTCTTACCCATGTCCACTGAAATGTCTTACCCATGTCCACTGAAATGTCTTACCCATGTCCACTGCCATGTCTTACCCATGTCCACTGCCATATCTTAGCCATGTCCACTGAAATGTCTTACCCATGTCCACTGCCATGTCTTACCCATGTCCACTGCCATGTCTTACCCATGTCCACTGAAATGTCTTACCCATGTCCACTGCCATGTCTTACCCATGTCCACTGCCATGTCTTACCCATGTCCACTGCTATGTCTTACCCATGTCCACTGCTATGTCTTACCCATGTCCACTGCCATGTCTTACCCATGTCCACTGCCATGTCTTACCCATGTCCACTGCTATGTCTTACCCATGTCCACTGCTATGTCTTACCCATGTCCACTGCCATATCTTACCCATGTCCACTGCTATGTCTTACCCATGTCCACTGCCATGTCTTAGCCATGTCCACTGCCATGTCTTAGCCATGTCCACTGAAATGTCTTACCCATGTCCACTGCTATGTCTTACCCATGTCCAGTGCCATGTCTTACCCATGTCCACTGAAATGTCTTACCCATGTCCACTGAAATGTCTTACCCATGTCCACTGCCATGTCTTACCCATGTCCACTGCCATGTCTTAGCCATGTCCACTGAAATGTCTTACCCATGTCCACTGCCATGTCTTACCCATGTCCACTGCCATGTCTTACCCATGTCCACTGAAATGTCTTACCCATGTCCACTGCCATGTCTTACCCATGTCCACTGCCATGTCTTACCCATGTCCACTGAAATGTCTTAGCCATGTCCACTGAAATGTCTTACCCATGTCCAGTGCCATGTCTTACCCATGTCCACTGAAATGTCTTACCCATGTCCACTGAAATGTCTTACCCATGTCCAGTGCCATGTCTTACCCATGTCCACTGAAATGTCTTACCCATGTCCACTGCCATGTCTTACCCATGTTTTACCTGTGTCTTACTTATCTCTAGTTATAACTCAGTGTCACTCAGTTCCATTAACCCTTGAAGTGTTAGGAGGGAGTGAGGGAGGGAGGGAGTGAGTGAGGGAGGGAGAGAGGGAGGGAGGGAGGGAGAGAGGGAGGGAGGGAGGGAGTGAGGGAGGGAGGGAGGGAGGGAGGGAGGGAGGAGGGAGGGAGGGAGAGAGGTAGGGAAGGAGGTTGGGAGGGAGAGAGGGAGGGAAGGAGGTTGGGAGGGAGAGAGGTAGGGAAGGAGGTAGGGAGGGAGAGAGGTAGGGAAGGAGGGAGGGAGGGAGGGAGGAAGAGGGAGAGAGGGAGGGAGGGAGGGAGGGAGGGAGGGAGAGAGGGAGGGAGGGAGGGAGGGAGGGAGGGAGGGAAGGAGGGAGGAGAGGGAGGGAGGGAGGGAGGGAGGGAGGGAGGGAGGGAGGGAGAGGGGAGGGAGGGAGGAAGGGAGCGAGGGAGGGAGGGAGGGAGGGAGGGAGGAAGGGAGGGAGGGAGGGAGGAGGGAGGGAGAGAGGGAGGGAGGGAGGGAGAGAGGGAGGGAGGGAGGGAGGGAGGGAGAGAGGGAGGGAGGGAGGAGAGGGAGGGTGGGAGGGAGGGAGGAAGGGAGGGAGGGAGAGAGGTAGGGAAGGAGGTTGGGAGGGAGAGAGGTAGGGAAGGAGGAAGGGAGGGAGAGAGGTAGGGAAGGAGGGAGGAGAGGGAGGGAGGGAGGGAGCGAGGGAGGGAAAGAGGAAGGGAGGGAGAGAGGAAGGGAGGGAGGGAGGGAGGGAGGGAGAGAGGGAGGGAGGGAGGGAGGGAGCGTGGGAGGGAGGGGAGGGAGGGAGAGGAGGGAGGGAGGGAGGGAGGGAGGGAGAAAGGGAGGGAGGGAGGGAGGGAGGGAGCGAGGGAGGGAGAGAGGGAGGGAGGGAGGGAGAGATGGAGGGAGGGAGGGAGGGAAGGAGAGAGGGAGGGAGGGAGGGAGCGAGGGAGGGAGGGAGGGAGGGAGAGAGGGAGGGAGAGAGGGAGGGAGGGAGGGAGGGAGGGAGGGAGGGAGGGAGAGAGGGAGGGAGGGAGGGAGGGAGGGAGGGAGGGAGAGAGGGAGGGAGGGAGGGAGGGAGGGAGGGAGGGAGAGAGGGAGGGAGAGAGGGAGGGAGGGAGGGAGGGAGGGAGCGAGGGATGGTGGGAGAGAGGGAGGGAGGGGAGGGAGGGAGAGGGGAGGGAGGGAGGGAGGGAGAGAGGGAGGGAGGGAGGTGGAGGAGGGAGGGAGGAGGAGGGAGGAGGATTGGGAGGAGGGGGAGGAGGAGGAGGAAGGAGTGGGAGGAGGAGGGAGGGAGGGGAGGGAGGGAGGGAGGAGGAGGGAGGAGAGGAGGAGGGAGGGAGGGAGGAGGGAGGGAGGGAGGGAGGAGTGGGAGGGAGGGGGAGGGAGGAGGGAGGAGGAGGGAGAGGAGGAGGAGGGAGGAGGAGGGAGGAGGGAGGGAGGAGGAGGGAGGGAGGGAGGGAGGGAGTGGAGGGAGGGAGGGTAGAGGAGGAGGAGGGAGGGAGGAGGAGGAGAGGGAGGAGGAGAGGGAGGAGGAGAGGAGGGAGGAGGGAGAGGGAGGGAGGGAGGGAGGGAGGCAGGGAGGGGAGGGAGGAGGAGAGGGAGGAGGGAGGAGGGAGGAGGAGGTGGGAGGAGAGGGAGAGAGAGAGGGGAGGGAGAGGAGAGGGGAGGAAGGAGGAGGAGGAGGGAGAGGAGGGAGGAGGAGGGAGGAGGAGGAGAGAGGGGAGGGAGGAGGAGGAGGGAGGGAGGAGGGGGAGGGAGGGAGAGAGAGAGAGGAGGAGGGAGGGAGGGAGAGTGGGGGAGGAGGGAGGGAGGGAGGAGGAGGAGGAGAGAGGAGGAGGAGGAGGAGAGGGAGGAGGAGAGAGGGAGGAGGAGGAGGGGGAGAGGAGAGAGAGGGAGGGAGGAGAGGGAGAGGGAGAGGGAGGGAGGGAGACAGGAAGGGGGAGGGAGGAAGGGAGGGAGGGGGGAGGGGAGGGAGGAGGAGGGAGGGAGGGAGGGAGGGAGGAGGAGGGAGGAGAGAGGGAGGGAGGGAGGGAGGGAGGGAGGGAGGAGGGAGGAGGGAGAGAGAGAGGAGGAGGAGGAGGAGAGGGAGGATTGAGGGAGGAGAGAGGGAGGAGGAGGGAGGGAGGGAGGAGGAGAGGGAGGGAGGAGAGAGGAGGGAGGAGGAGAGAGAGAGGGAGGAGGAGGGAGGAGGAGGGAGGGAGGGGAGGGAGGAGAGGAGGGAGGGAGGGAGGAGGAGGAGGAGGAGGGAGGGAGGGAGGAGGGAGGGAGGAGGAGGAGGAGGGGAGGAGAGGGGAGAGGGAGGGAGGAGGGAGGGAGGAGGAGAGAGGAGGGAGGGAGGGAGAGAGGAAGGAGGAGGTAGGAGAGAGAAGGAGGGAGGGAGGGAGGAAGGAGAGAGGAGGGAGGTGAGAGAGAGGAGGAGGAGGGAGAGAGAGAGAGAAGGAGGGAGGGAGGGAGAGGAGGGAGGGAGGAGGGAGAGGAGGAGGAGGAGAGGGAGAGAGGGAGGAGGAGGAGGAGGGAGAGGAGGGAGGGAGGGAGGGAGAGAAGGAGGGAGGTAGGGAGAGAGAAGGAGGGAGGGAGAGAGAGAAGGAGGGAGGTAGGGAGAGAGAAGGAGGGAGGGAGGGAGAGAGAGAAGGAGGGAGAGAGGGAGGGAGGGAAGGTTTTAATGCTAGTGATGGGTCTGTGAGCGGAGGAATTGGAGTTGCTCTTCCACTTCCTCGTATCAAACCTGATTGTTTCCTGTTCTTCAGTTACTGTGTTAACCTTCCACCTCACAGCTTCCCCATCACCATAACAATAAATATTCATCTTTCCTGCCTAACACCTCTATAATTCCTCTCAGTTTAAAACTTCTCAATAATAAATAAATAAATAAATAAATAAATAATAATAATAATAATAATAATAATTACCTTAAATAACAAAAAAGGCACAATACCGTGACTGGAACGATACACAAATAACCCGCACATGGTCCAAGTCGGACCGAAACGTCGTCGTAAGCTTCTCGCTGTTATGTGCGGGTTATTTGTGAATAATTACCTTCCATTTCCATGGTGCTGGATGAGTTATGAATTCAGATAATCTACGTGAATATAATAATAATAATAATAATAATAATAATAATAATAATAATAATAATAATAATAATAATAATAATAATAATAATAATAATAATAATAATAATAATAATAATAATAATAATAATTAATTAGAAGTATTTAGGTTGCTGTGTGAACCAAGAAAGGTACCTGTGTACCCAGCAATGTCAGTCGTGTGTACCTGAGTACACACGACTGCAACAGTACAGAGTCAGACAAAACCCTTGTTTACATCTGAATATTATCGTTGAAGATTAATCTGAAGAGGCCTTTAAGACCATCATTTGGAGGCTATTATCCAAATTTCGTCAATAAAAATGGCAAATTAGGACATACACTGTCTAATATCTAATTCAAACCTTCCATTAAGAACCCTAGCATAAAGGACACCTGGATATTAGTCTTGAAGGCGCTCAGAAGTTGCTATATCCACTTATCAGAACTAAAGTGTTGAAGCTAATCAAACGCGACGTTTAGAAAGTATCGCAAGAAAAGCGGCATTTCAATTTTCCCCATTTCTTCCCTCCAAAAAAGTAAATTGGAACCTACAGAAGACAAAACCAATTCAATCTTTTCTCTAAGTAAGACTGACCGGATTTTAAGGAAGTTAATATGTACAGTAAGTTTTAAGTATTACGAAAGTTAAGACACATGTGCAACATCTGGATATCTTTATTGTAGTAGACGTTTCGCCATCCAGTGGCTTTATCAATACAAATTCTAGGACATAATAGGAAGACAGTAGAACTATATACAAAAGATGAGGTAATCAGTCCCTCAGCCTTGGAGTAAGTGTTCACAGCATCGTGGTGGAGGAGAATCTGGAGCAAAGACAAGAAGACTGGCGGTTTATATAGGCGTCAGTGGATAGGGACGGGCAGCAGACGAGGGCAAAGTCACAACTTTAAGTATTACGTTTGTAACACAAATTTTGAACAGTGGTACTGTGAACATGCAAATGTTATGGCACTTTAGCGTCCTCAGAAAAATGATGCCCTGATTATTATTTCCTGTTTCCTCAAATATTACATTGATAATGTTATTTTCGTTAATAGGTAAAGCGAAAATATATTGCTTTATATTATGTTTAGTATATGTGAAACTATGTATAAGGGTATTATGTAACAAGTACACTTGACAGCGCTCGCCACACGGAGAGTTTTGACTGGATACCCACACTGCATACCTCGCATACTTGTGGTAAGCCGGCGGAAGATACCTGACGTCGCATCTGTGGGATTGCTCTCTCTCTCTCTCTCTCTCTCTCTCTCTCTCTCTCTCTCTCTCTCTCTCTCTCTCTCTCTCTCTCTCTTGCAGCTTCTCTTCGAGGTAACACCTCTGCTCTCTGCTGCGTCGGGAAGAACGCTGCTCTTTTCTGCTCGTGTTATACAGAATCTCTTTCTTAGTAGTGTATGTTTCTGTTGGTGAGCCGGAACATACATCTCTGTGCAACTCTGTTCACAACGCACTATTTGGAGACAGTAATTCCTGACATTTCTGAGGTTGTGTCGTAAGACTCTCCATTCGTCAGGTCCCGAGTCTAATTCTAGACCTTCTTGGTTCTGGTGTCTACACATTGTCATAGTCGCGGTTTGTAAGCTGCTAATCCCAAATTTAGTAATTTGAGAGAGTTTTTTTTTTTTTTTTTGTCTTACGTGAGGGACTTGTCCAGTACTCCCAGTTAGGGTCGTTTTTCTGTTTGTCTCATTCCTCCTTGCTTGACGCTGTGGGGCTCACAGTTACTTCGTGTATTTTGCTGTTTAGTGAATTAATCGTCTTACTGTTCAAGAAAGTTTTTATATTGTCTCTCTCTGTGTCAGAAGCTACCTTATCTAGGTACCTTTGTTAGTCACATTCACACACACACACACACACACACACACTCACACACACACACACACACACACACACACACACACACACACACACACACACACACACACACTACACCTGTACTTTTCTGTACAATGTGAGCAAAGTACTTGAGGTTACAGTTTCTTTGAGAGATTTCTTTATACAGCATCATAAGTGCTGATAGCACAGCTAAATTAAATGTACAAACAGCTCTACATATAATACACCGAAGGTATACAGCAGGTGTTGTGTAGGAGACTACCTCTATTATACACTATACTGCAGGTATACAGCAAGTGTTGTGTAGGAGACTACCTCTATTATACACTATACTGCAGGTATACAGCAAGTGTTGTGTAGGAGACTACCTCTATTATACACTATACTGCAGGTATACAGCAAGTGTTGTGTAGGAGACTACCTCTATTATACGCTATACTGCAGGTATACAGCAAGTGTTGTGTAGGAGACTACCTCTATTATACACTATACTGCAGGTATACAGCAAGTGTTGTGTAGGAGACTACCTCTATTATACACTATACTGCAGGTATACAGCAAGTGTTGTGTAGGAGACTACCTCTATTATACACTATACTGAAGGTATACAGCAAGTGTTGTGTAGGAGACTACCTCTATTATACACTATACTGAAGGTATACAGCAAGTGTTGTGTAGGAGACTACTATTATACACTATACTGCAGGTATACAGCAAGTGTTGTGTAGGAGACTACTATTATACACTATACTGAAGGTATACAGCAAGTGTTGTGTAGGAGACTACTATTATACACTATACTGCAGGTATACAGCAAGTGTTGTGTAGGAGACTACTATTATACACTATACTGAAGGTATACAGCAAGTGTTGTGTAGGAGACTACTATTATACACTATACTGCAGGTATACTATTATACATAAGTCTGTGTTGTGAAAAACATGAAAAATACTACTCATCATGCAAAAATTTTTGAGTGTCGCATCTGGTCTCTTTGAAAGGTTTGAATTAGATCTCGTCTACGTTCAATTTAACAATTTTTATAGACGAAATTTGCATTTTGGGTTTCCGCATGAGTACTGAATGTTTCCTCTGGCTTCTTTCAAACCTTCAATGCAAATATTTGACTGCACTGTCAACCTATGCCGCACTCTGCACTATTCCAATCGCGTGCACTGAGCTTATGCAATACATGGATGCCTTTAGTCACCTAGCGGCCGAAATCACAACAGCTATCCTAGTATTGCTTTCAGTGGGAAGCGCTAAAACGGTATGGGTCATACAGCGCCTTGGGAACAGAATATAATTAGAAAGAGAGGATAACTTCAATCCCTAGGATCAAGAGCCTTACAAGAGAATTAAGGGCCCCTTCTTGGGAGGTTTTTTATCCCTCTAAGAGGCCAGCTACAGTCCTCCAGATAACCTGTGGAACAGGATAAAGGTGCTACTGAAGGGATCTTGATCCAAAAAATTGGAGCTGCTTCTCTCTGTGCTTCATATAAATCTGATTAGATCCCTTTCCCAGGCACTGTATGTTCCCTACGAGTTTAACGCTCCCCACGAGTGTAATAATAATAATAATAATAATAATAATAATAATAATAATAATAATAATAATAATAATAATAATAATAATAATAATAATAATAATAATAATAATAATAATAATAATAATAACTGCAGTAAAGAGGGTCACTGAACAAGAACAGATGGAGTCGTGGTACTAAGAGATCAATGTCTGTGTAATTATTTCCCTGTGTTTACGAAAGAAGCGCATCTGATGCTGCTGAAGTGCTCTTGATCCACGGAATTGTAGCCACCCTTTAATTAAACTTGACAACATTCGATTTTCCCAGGCGCCATATAACCCATAAAGTTTGGCGCTTCACTTGTGTTCTGTAACTTGTAATGTACACCCTGTCACAACATCAACGTTCATTATTGTACGTATTTACCTCAGAAAATACAAATATTGATCAGTTTTGAACACCTGGCTGTACACTTCTTACATATATTCTAAGTGGCGCTGCCAGAAATTGTATCGTATATGATAACCTCCGTCCAATAATCTCCAGCACTTCGTTTATATTTAAAAGCAGTTTGTCAACTTCAACTTCATCTAACGTGGATGTGAATCTGTCATCCAGACAGCTTCACAACGGAGTAACAGTGAGAATAATGCATTGGGATAATCCGGGGGGGATAGGGGCATGGACCTGCTCCGCATGGGTCAGTAGGCCTGTTGCAGTGTTCCTTCTTTCTTATGTTCTTATGTTCTTATATAAATAGAATGGTTTTAAAATAATGAGATCTTAGATTTATGGATAGGACAATCACTGGGCAGGTTAGGTAGGTCACCCTCGTCTAGGTATTTACATACATCGTCAACTTAAATCTTTGCTTACTTAGAAGGAACCAGTACACGTGCACCTCGTTACTTTGGCACCGATGGAGCGATTTTGAATATTGTGCAATGTAAATGTTTACTTCTGAGTATTTCTCCTCTTATAATTTTTCTTGTTTACTGGAAACAAACCTACTAGTAACATTTGCTATTATCGTGTTATATTATCAGACAGTCAGTCAGCACTACATATATTGTGATGCAAATGATCCACAGAACCAACAAGTTGAAGAAATGGATACTCTCGCTACATTTCGAAATCTTTACTGCGTAAACGATTCAACAAATGGCTTCCTCAATCATGTACGGAGATGGATGGTGGAAGAAGAGGAGTGTGCCGCCCTTAGGGAGTACTGGAGGTAACAACGTTACTCATGGTTGTAGGGAGTACTGTAGGTAACAACGTTGCTGTGGGTTGTAGGGAGTACTGGAGGTAACAACATTCCTCCTGGTTGTAGGGAGTACTGGAGGTAACAACATTCCTCCTGGTTGTAGGGAGTACTGGAGGTAACAACGTTGATGTGGGTTGCAGGGAGAACGGGAGGTAATAACGGAGCTGCTGGTTGTAGGGAGTACTGGAGGTAACAACATTCCTCCTGGTTGTAGGGAGTACTGGAGGTAACAACGTTGATGTGGGTTGCAGGGAGAACGGGAGGTAATAACGGAGCTGCTGGTTGTAGGGAGTACTGGAGGTAACAACATTCCTCCTGGTTGTAGGGAGTACTGGAGGTAACAACGTTGATGTGGGTTGCAGGGAGAACGGGAGGTAATAACGGAGCTGCTGGTTGTAGGGAGTACTGGAGGTAACAACATTCCTCCTGGTTGTAGGGAGTACTGGAGGTAACAACGTTGATGTGGGTTGCAGGGAGAACGGGAGGTAATAACGGAGCTGCTGGTTGTAGGGAGTACTGGAGGTAACAACATTCCTCCTGGTTGTAGGGAGTACTGGAGGTAACAACATTGATGTGGGTTGCAGGGAGAACGGGAGGTAATAACGGAGCTGCTGGTTGTAGGGAGTACTGGAGGTAACAAAGTTCCTCCTGGTTGTAGGGAATACTGGAAATAACGTTGCTTCTGGTTGTAGGGAGTACTGGAGGTAACACCGTTGCTGTTGATTGTAGGGAATACTGGAGGTAACAACATTGCTGCTGGTTCTAGGGAGTACTGGAGGTAACAACGTTGCTGCTGGTTGCGAGGAGTACCGGAGGTAACAACGTTGTTGCTGGTTGCAAGAAGTACTGGAGGTAATAACGTTGCATCTGGTTGTAGGGAATGCTGCAGGTAACACCGTTGCTTTTGGTTGTAGGGAGTAATGGAGGTAAAAAAAATTGCATCTGGTAGTAGGGAGTACTGGAGGTAACAACGTTGCTGCTGGTTGTAAGGAGTACTGGAGGTAACAACGTTGCTGCTGGTTTTAGGGAGTACTGGAGGTAACAACGTTGATGCTGGTTGTAGGGAGTACTGGAGGTAACAACGTTGTTGCTGGTTGTAAGGAGTACTGGAGGTAACAACGTTGCTGCTGGTTTTAGGGAGTACTCGAGGTAACAACGTTGATGCTGGTTGTAAGGAGTACTGGAGGTAACAGTTCATCAATCTTGAGTAGAATACGGCAGATGAGCAGAGAAGCAGCTTATAAACCGTATGGCAGGAGAGGTCCAGCAGTCATAGGTAGTGTCACATTTGTTCAATGTGGAAGTAGGTTGTGCCCAAGAATTAGGCAAGCGAAGAATTCCTAAGTATTAAGATCCCAAGAAGTTGCAGTGTCTGACAGGTTTGTAGATGAATGGTTCAGAGAACCGACATGTTGATAAATTAGACACATGTGCAACTCTTGGGTATCTTTATTGAGGAAACGTTTCGCCACACAGTGGCTTCATCAGTCCATACATAGGTTGACTCAAGGTTGAG
This sequence comes from Cherax quadricarinatus, assembly GCF_038502225.1. Classification (NCBI taxonomy): domain Eukaryota; kingdom Metazoa; phylum Arthropoda; class Malacostraca; order Decapoda; family Parastacidae; genus Cherax; species Cherax quadricarinatus. Next base: position 29,744,664 of record NC_091334.1, read on the forward strand.
GGACTGATTACCTCATTCTCCTCCTGTTCTTCAAGTTTCTCCTATGTATGGACTGATGAAGCCTCTGTGTGGCGAAACGTTTCCTCAATAAAGATACCCAAGAGTTGCACATGTGTCTAATTTATCAACATGTCGGTTCTCTGAACCATTCATCTACAAACCTGTCAGACACTGCAACTTCTTGGGATCTTAATACTTAGGAATTCTTCGCTTGCCTAATTCTTGGGCACGACCTACTTCCACATTGAACAAATGTGACACCACCTATGACTGCTACACCTCTCATGCCATACGGTTTATAAGCTGCTTCTCCGCTCATCTGCCGTATTCTACTGAAGATTGATGGACTGAACACATCGACTCAAGGTTGAGGGACTGATTACCTCATTCTCCTACTGTTCTTCAAGTTTCTCCTATGTATGGACTGATGAAGCCACTGTGTGGCGAAACGTTTCCTCAATAAAGATACCCAAGAGTTGCACATGTGTCTAATTTATCAACAACGTTGCTGCTGGTGTAGGGAGTACTGGAGGTAACAACGTTGCTGCTGGTGTAGGCAGTACTGGAGGTAACATTGCTGCTGGTTGTAGGCAGTACTGGAGGTAACATTGCTGCTGGTTGTAGGCAGTACTGGAGGTAACATTGCTGCTGGTTGTAGGCAGTACTGGAGGTAACAACGTTGCTGCTGGTGTAGGCAGTACTGGAGGTAACATTGCTGCTGGTTGTAGGCAGTACTGGAGGTAACAACGTTGCTGCTGGTGTAGGGAGTACTGGAGGTAACAACGTTGCTGCTGGTGTAGGGAGTACTGGAGGTAACAACGTTGCTGCTGGTTGTAAGGAGCAGAATTCATGCCGAACATTCGCGTTGTAAACCCTTGTGTTATTTTGCACACGTGTTTCGTGGATTTTAATTATAACTTAACATCGTGTACCGCGTCATTATGTCGGGTAAAAAATCCTGGTTTCATGAAGGTGAATTCAGGAGTATTAGGGCAATAGCGTTGAAAGTTTTTAACAGCATTGATTAACCTAATTGCATTGCTATTGCACTTCAAGAATTAATCATCGTAGAAGCTTAAAACAGATATTTCTTGTATATTCTGAATACTTGAACGTAGCTGTCAATAAGAGAGAGAGAGATACAGAGAGAGAGAGAGAGAGAGAGAGAGAGAGAGAGAGAGAGAGAGAGAGAGAGAGAGAGAGAGAGAGAGAGAGAGAGAGAGAGAGAGAGAGAGAGAGAGGCAGAGATATTTCAGAAAAATACTGATATCTCCATAGCATACAACACACGAGAACAGTAACTACTTGGTAAGTTATTTACTTATAAGTTTGCTTCCGATTAGTTATATTGTTGGGGAAGCGCTAAACCCGCAGACATCATGGTGAATTAGAGACAATAATTATTTTTAGTATATTCATGTAGAAGTACCGAGCCAGTAGATTGTTGAAGTACCGAGCCAGTAGATTGTTGAAGTACCGAGCCAGTAGATTGTTGAAGTACCGAGCCAGTAGATTGTTGAAGTACCGAGCCAGTAGATTGATGAAGTACCGAGCCAGTAGATTGTTGAAGTACCGAGCCAGTAGATTGATGAAGTACCGAGCCAGTAGATTGACGAAGTACCGAGCCAGTAGATTGTTGAAGTACCGAGCCAGTAGATTGTTGAAGTACCGAGCCAGTAGATTGTTGAAGTACCGAGCCAGTAGATTGACGAAGTACCGAGCCAGTAGATTGTTGAAGTACCGAGCCAGTAGATTGATGAAGTACCGAGCCAGTAGATTGTTGAAGTACCGAGCCAGTAGATTGTTGAAGTACCGAGCCAGTAGATTGATGAAGTACCGAGCCAGTAGATTGTTGAAGTACCGAGCCAGTAGATTGTTGAAGTACCGAGCCAGTAGATTGATGAAGTACCGAGCCAGTAGATTGTTGAAGTACCGAGCCAGTAGATTGATGAAGTACCGAGCCAGTAGATTGTTGAAGTACCGAGCCAGTGATTGATGAAGTACCGAGCCAGTAGATTGACGAAGTACCGAGCCAGTAAATTCATCAAGTACCGAGCCAGAAGACTGATGAAGTACCGAGCCAGTAGGCTGATGAAGTACCGAGCCAGTAGATTGTTGAAGTACCGAGCCAGTAGATTCATCAAGTACCGAGCCAGTAGACTGATGAAGTACCGAGCCAGTACGCTGATGAAGTACCGAGTTAGTAGACTGATGAAGTACCGAGCCAGTAGACTGATGAAGTACCGAGCCAGTAGACTGATGAAGTACCGAGCAAGTAGACTGATAAAGTACCGAGCCAGTAGCCTGATGAAGTACCGAGCCGGAAGATTGATGAAGTACCGAGCCAGTAGATTGATGAAGTACCGAGCCAGTAGATTGATGAAGTACCGAGAAAGCAGACTGATGAAGTACCGAGCCAGTAGACTGATGAAGTACCGAGCCAGTAGATTGATGAAGTACCGAGTCAGTAGATTGATGAAGTACCGAGTCAGGACACTGATGAAGTACCGAGCTAGTACACTGATGAAGTACCGAGCTAGTAGATTGATGAGGTACCGAGCTAGTTTATTCATCATGTACCGAGCCAGTAGATTCATCAAGTACCTAGCCAGTAGATTCATCAAGTACCGAGCCACTAAACTGAAGTATCGAGCCAGTAAACTGTGAAGTACCGAGCCAGTAGATTGATGAAGTACCGAGCCAGTAGACTGGTGAAGTACCGAGCCAGTAGACTGATGAAATACCGTGCCAGTAGATTGATGAAGTACCGAGCCAGTAGATTGATGAAGTACCGAGCCAGTAGATTGATGAAGTACCGAGCCAGTAGATTGATGAAGTACCGAGCCAGTAGACTGATGAAGTACCGAGCCAGTAGACTGATGAAGTACCGAGCCATGAGACTGATGAAGTACCTAGGAAATAGCTTGATGAAGTACCGAGCTAGAAGACTGATGAAGTACAGAGCTAGTAGATTGATGAGGTACCGAGCCAGATGGTTCATCATGTACCGAGCCAGTAGATTCATCAAGTACCGAGCCAGTAGACTCATCAGCTACCGAGCCAGTAGATTCATCAAATACCGAGCCACTAGACTGATGAAGTACCGAGCTAGTAGACTGATGAGGTACCGAGCCAGTAGATTGGTGAAGTAGCGAGCTAGTTGATTCATGAGGTACCGAGCCAGTAGATTCATCATGTACCGAGCCAGTAGATTCATCAAGTACCGAGCCAGTAGACTGATGAAGCACCGAGCCAGTAGACTGATGAAGTACCGAGTCAGTAGATTGACGAAGTACTGAGCCAGTAGATTCATAAAGTACCGAACCAGTAGACTGATCAAATACCGAGCCAGTAGATTGATGAAGTACCGAGCTAGGAGACTGATGAAGTACCGCGCCAGTAGATTGATGAAGTACCGAGCCAGTAGACTGAAGTATCGAGCCAGTAAACTGTGAAGTACCGAGCCAGTAGATTGATGAAGTACCGAGCCAGTAGATTCATCATTTACCGAGCCAGTAGACTGATGAAATACTGAGCCAGTAGACTGAAGTATCGAGCCAGTAAACTGTGAAGTACCGAGCCAGTAGATTGATGAAGTACCGAGCCAGTAGATTGATGAAGTACCGAGCCAGTAGATTGATGAAGTACCGAGCCAGTAGATTCATCATTTACCGAGCCAGTAGACTGATGAAATACTGAGCCAGTAGACTGATGAAGTACCGAGCCAGTAGATTTATGAAGTACCGAGCTAGTAGACTGATGAAATACCGAGCTAGTAGAATGATGAGGTACCGAGCCAGTAGATTCATCAAATACCGAGCCAGTAGATCCATCAAGTACCTAGCCAGTAGACTGATAAAGTACCGAGCCCATAGATTTATCAAGTACCGAGCCAGTAGACTAATAATTTACCGTCCCAGTACATTGATGAAGTACCGAGCCAGTAGCTTCATGAAGTACCGAGTCAGTAGAATGATGAAGTACCGAGCCAGTAGATTGATGAAGTACTGAGCCAGCAGATTGATGAAGTACCGAGCCAGTAGATTGTTGAAGTACTGAGCCAGTAGACTGATGAAGTACCGAGCCAGTAGATTGATGACGTACCGAGCCAGTAGAATGATGAAGTACCGAGCCAGTAGATTGATGAAGTACCGAGCCAGTAGATTGATGAAGTACCGAGCCAGTAGATTGATGAAGTACTGAGCCAGTAGACTGATGAAGTACCGAGCCAGTAGATTGATGAAGTACTGATCCAGTAGATTGATGACGTACCGAGCCAGTAGAATGATGAAGTACCGAGCCAGTAGATTGATGACGTACCGAGCCAGTAGAATGATGAAGTACCGAGCCAGTAGATTGATGACGTACCGAGCCAGTAGAATGATGAAGTACCGAGTCAGTAGATTGATGAAGTACCGAGCCAGTAGAATGATGAAGTACCGAGCCAGTAGATTGACCAAGTACCGAGCCAGTAGACCGATGAAGTACCGAGGAAGCAGATTCATCAAGTACCGAACATATTTATCTCATTCAACGCCTTGGTAAAGGGGGCTACGAATCCCTTTTTACCCAAGAGAATGGAAATAACTTCAACTTATTGAATCAAGAGCCCCCAGTGGCATCAAGGAACCTTGAAGAGCTTAAGTTTCGAGTGGTTGAAAGTGGTGTGTAAAATAAGACTTGGTTTTTGGTGCAGTGTAAAAATTCCTGGTGGGTGAGGCAGGGCGGCGTGGCCTCCCACACCACTGTTAGCGCATACTAAGTCACCTTGCTGGCCAAGCTTGGGAAAATGGCAGGAATTTATAGGCTCTGCTGTGTGTGTGTGTGTGTGTGTGTGTGTGTGTATGTGTGTGTGTGTGTGTGTGTGTGTGTGTGTGTGTGTGTGTGTCTGTAAGTGTGTGTGTATGTCTGTGTGAGTGTGTGTGTATGTGTGAGTGTGTGTGTGTGTGTGTGTGTGTACTCACCTAGTTGTACTCACCTAGTTGAGGTTGCGGGGGTCGAGTCCGAGCTCCTGGCCCCGCCTCTTCACTGATCGCTACTAGGTCACTCTCCCTGAGCTGTGAGCTTTATCATACCTCTGCTTAAAGCTATGTATGGATCCTGCCTCCACTACATCGCTTCCCAAACTATTCCACTTACTGACTACTCTGTGGCTGAAGAAATACTTCCTAACATCCCTGTGATTCATCTGTGTCTTCAGCTTCCAACTGTGTCCCCTTGTTACTGTGTCCAATCTCTGGAACATCCTGTCTTTGTCCACCTTGTCAATTCCTCTCAGTATTTTGTATGTCGTTATCATGTCCCCCCTATCTCTCCTGTCCTCCAGTGTCGTCAGGTTGATTTCCCTTAACCTCTCCTCGTAGGACATACCTCTTAGTTCTGGGACTAGTCTTGTTGCAAACCTTTGCACTTTCTCTAGTTTCTTTACGTGCTTGGCTAGGTGTGGGTTCCAAAACTGGTGCCGCATACTCCAATATGGGCCTAACGTATACGGTGTACAGGGTCCTGAACGATTCCTTATTAAGATGTCGGAATGCTGTTCTGAGGTTTGCTAGGCGCCCATATGCTGCAGCAGTTATTTGGTTGATGTGCGCTTCAGGAGATGTGCCTGGTGTTATACTCACCCCAAGATCTTTTTCCTTGAGTGAGGGTTGTAGTCTCTGACCCCCTAGACTGTACTCCGTCTGCGGCCTTCTTTGCCCTTCCCCAATCTTCATGACTTTGCACTTGGTGGGATTGAACTCCAGGAGCCAATTGCTGGACCAGGTCTGCAGCCTGTCCAGATCCCTTTGTAGTTCTGCCTGGTCTTCGATCGAGTGTATTCTTCTCGTCAACTTCACGTCATCTGCAAACAGGGACACCTCAGAGTCTATTCCTTCCGTCATGTCGTTCACAAATACCAGGGGTCAGTCCTAGGACTGACCCCTGCGGGACCCCGCTGGTCACAGGTGCCCACTCTGACACCTCGCCACGTACCATGACTCGCTGCTGTCTTCCTGACAAGTATTCCCTGATCCATTGTAGTGCCTTCCCTGTTATCCCTGCTTGGTCCTCCAGTTTTTGCACCAATCTCTTGTGTGGAACTGTGTCAAACGCCTTCTTGCAGTCCAAGAAAATGCAATCCACCCACCCCTCTCTCTCTTGTCTTACTGCTGTCACCATGTCATAGAACTCCAGTAGGTTTGTGACACAGGATTTCCCGTCCCTGAAACCATGCTGGCTGCTGTTGATGAGATCATTCCTTTCTAGGTGTTCCACCACTCTTCTCCTGATAATCTTCTCCATGATTTTGCATACTATACATGTCAGTGACACTGGTCTGTAGTTTAATGCTTCATGTCTGTCTCCTTTTTTAAAGATTGGGACTACATTTGCTGTCTTCCATGCCTCAGGCAATCTCCCTGTTTCGATAGATGTATTGAATATTGTTGTTAGGGGTACACATAGCGCCTCTGCTCCCTCTCTCAATACCCATGGGGAGATGTTATCTGGCCCATTGACTTTGAGGTATCTAGCTCACTCAGAAGCCTCTTCACTTCTTCCTCGGTTGTGTGCACTGTGTCCAGCACTTGGTGGTGTGCCCCACCTCTCCGTCTTTCTGGAGTCCCTTCTGTCTCCTCTGTGAACACTTCTTTGAATTCTTGTACTTCACCTTCACGGTCATTTCCTGAGTGTGTGTGTGTATGTGTGTGTGTGTGTATGTGTCTGTGTGTATGTACTCACCTAGTTGTACTCACCTAGTTGAGGTTGCGGGGGTCGAGTCCGAGCTCCTGGCCCCGCCTCTTCACTGATCGCTACTAGGTCACTCTCCCTGAGCCGTGAGCTTTATCGTACCTCTGCTTAAAGCTATGTATGGATCCTGCCTCCACTACATCGCTTCCCAAACTATTCCACTTACTGACTACTCTGTGGCTGAAGAAATACTTCCTAACATCCCTGTGATTCATCTGTGTCTTTAGCTTCCAACTGTGTCCCCTTGTTACTGTGTCCAATCTCTGGAACATCCTGTTTTTGTCCACCTTGTCAATTCCTCTCAGTATTTTGTATGTCGTTATCATGTCCCCCCCTATCTCTCCTGTCCTCCAGTGTCGTCAGGTTGATT
>NC_091334.1:29756765-29781765 GCF_038502225.1 Cherax quadricarinatus
TCCATGTTACTGGTTCTCCATGTTACTGGTTCTCCATGTTGCTGGTTCTCCATGTTACTGGTTCTCCATGTTGCTGGTTCTCCATGTTACTGGTTCTCCATGTTACTGGTTCTCCATGTTACTGGTTCTCCATGTTACTGGTTCTCCATGTTACTGGTTCTCCATGTTGCTGGTTCTCCATGTTACTGGTTCTCCATGTTGCTGGTTCTCCATGTTACTGGTTCTCCATGTTACTGGTTCTCCATGTTACTGGTTCTCCATGTTACTGGTTCTCCATGTTGCTGGTTCTCCATGTTACTGGTTCTTCATGTTACTGGTTCTCCATGTTGCTGGTTCTCCATGTTGCTGGTTCTCCATGTTACTGGTTCTCCATGTTACTGGTTCTCCATGTTACTGGTTCTCCATGTTACTGGTTCTCCATGTTACTGGTTCTCCATGTTACTGGTTCTCCATGTTGCTGGTTCTCCATGTTGCTGGTTCTCCATGTTAGTGGTTCTCCATGTTGCTGGTTCTCCATGTTGCTGGTTCTCCATCTTACTGGTTCTCCATCTTACTGGTTCTCCATCTTACTGGTTCTCCATGTTGCTGGTTCTCCATGTTACTGGTTCTCCATGTTACTGGTTCTCCATGTTACTGGTTCTCCATGTTACTGGTTCTCCATGTTACTGGTTCTCCATGTTACTGGTTCTCCATGTTACTGGTTCTCCATGTTACTGGTTCTCCATGTTACTGGTTCTCCATGTTGCTGGTTCCCCATGTTACTGGTTCTCCATGTTACTGGTTCTCCATGTTACTGGTTCTCCATGTTACTGGTTCTCCATGTTACTGGTTCTCCATGTTACTGGTTCTCCATGTTACTGGTTCTCCATGTTACTGGTTCTCCATGTTACTGGTTCTCCATGTTGCTGGTTCTCCATGTTACTGGTTCTCCATGTAACTGGTTCTCCATGTTACTGGTTCTCCATGTTACTGGTTCTCCATGTTACTGGTTCTCTATGTTACTGGTTCTCCATGTTACTGGTTCTCCATGTTACTGGTTTTCCATGTTATTGGTTCTCCATGTTACTGATTCTCCATGTTACTGGTTCTCCATGTTACTGGTTCTCCATGTTACTGGTTCTCCATGTTACTGGTTCTCCATGTTACTGGTTATCCATGATACTAGTTTTCTATGTTAATGGTTCTCCATGTTACTGGTTCTCCATGTTATTGTTTCTCCATGTTACTGGTTCTCCATGTTACTGGTTCTCCAGATGCTTTTTTTTTTTACTCTATCAACGTCTCTAGTATCAGAATTATTGTCTTGCTTTTTTTGATCAAACTTCTCCACTGAATTCTGTTGTTTTTGTTAATGGATTACTAATCACTGTCATTATTACTTTTGCATCTCGGGTGATTGCAGTATTTTCTGTCTGATCCTTGAAAATCTCGTTTTCAGGTTGGTAAGTTCCTCAAACCTCCTGTGACTTCTGACTGTTAGTGCTGCTCCTTCTCATCAACTATCGTTTTCTTTTCTTTTCCTACTATTTGGTATCGTTCTGGGAATATCATGTATGTTTTTTTCTCCTGAGAGCTTTGCATCTGAGGTAAAATATCTGGGTTTTCCTCTGTGTCAGTGTCACCATATATATTTCAGCACAGCACTCTTATTTTCTTCAGTGAACTCTTCGTGGGTAAGCTGCTTTCTCTGTATCTGAAGATACTGGTCATGGATTCTCTTTGGAGTGTTGCGGCATTACCTGAACTCTTTCTCTCTATTGATTCTTCCCATCCGGGATGTGTGTCCTGAGTCCTGTTTCATTCCTTCGCTTCTGCCTTCTTTCTCGTGTATTCTGCCTTTGAAATTGCGTCGAATTTGTGAGATCCTATCAAGTTTGGGTTTCTCTTCAGAAATGTATTTCTTATTTCTATCATAAACAGAATTCGCAGTAGTTTTGATGTCTACTAATGCTTCTTTCTACTCGAGAAATCCGCAGTGCTAGCAGCACTTGCAGTTGCCATGGCTTCCAACCGATCTCCAGTTTGCTGTTATTCCTCTTGCTAAGTAGCTTCAGTATATAAAGTTTCTGAAGCCTCTTACAATTTCCTTCCTATCTCCACTAGGTTTCCCTCTCCAAACCGGATTCTTCACGGCCTTTTTCTATTTCTTCTGCTTTCTTACTTGCTAAATATTCATTGGACGTTCACACCCTTTACTTTCTCGACTTGAGTCTCTGCTCTATTTACAAGTAACTGCAGAATATAAAGTAATATAGCGGCTGGAACAGTTCTCCGAAAACCGGCACTTAGGAGAGAAACCTATGAACGTTTCTGTCCATCCTGGGACCCTAGTCAAGTCACAAGTGAGTCGACAAACGTAGAGAAGGACAAAGGACACTGTGTGAGAGGAAAGGCAGATGAAGGGTACAGTATGAGTGGTCAGTCTATCAATTTACTTTATTTAATAATCTGCAGTATAGTATAAATACACACCACACAATACATATGTATTTCTCAGCTTCTAAACAAACTTACTTTTAATGACTTAATGTTATTTTTTAGCCAACTTATTCTAGGTTTTATTAAATGTAAAATAATTAAGTTGAAAAATAGATGAAAAATGAAATTTGTTCACACGTGAATATAATTAAAATAACGTAAAATCCTAACTGACCAATTATTTTACATTATTTGATTTCTAATAAAGCAACGCTAAATTTAATTAAAAAAGATATTACGTAAATGTACTGCATTAGGACTAGCACTATGCGTCTCCTTAACATTTAAACTGTTCAAACGTAGATCTATGAAAGAAAAAAAAAACATACCACGGGCGGGGATAGAACCCGCGATCAGAGTCTCTATGTTCACGTGTGTAGCGCTCCGAGCGTAGATCTACGTTCTTTTTTACGTGCTTTATGAAGTGAAAAGTGTAGGAGCGCTACGCACGTGAACGTAGATCTACTTTGGACAGTTTAAAGGTTAAATGTTCAAAGTAGTTGTGAAGGCCATATTAAAAATGCTGAAATACCTTCCGAGATGCAGCATCCCCCTCGTCCTTCAGAGTTCAGGTCTGCATTCTCCATCTCCAGGACTCAAGTCCCACTAACCGGACTTGTTTAATGAATTATTATAGTTTATTAACATGACTCACTAAATCGTAATGACACGATTGCAAACAAACCATACCACGGGTGGGGTTAGAACCCGCGATCAGAGTCACAAAACTCCAGACCGACGCGTTAGCTAACACATCGGTCTGGAGTTTTGTGACTCTCTGATCACTGGTTCTAAACCCACCCGTGGTATGGTTTGTAATTTATTAAAACAATTAATGGAAACATTACAATGTTTCTCGTCTTTTATTTGCATCCCCATTCTGTTCCTTACTTTCCCTCAATTACTCTTTTGTTTCATGTAACACTTGGGAAGCAGCAGCTGAAGAATGTTTTTGTTGGGTACACTATTGGCGAGCGTCCAACTGAACCACCAGCCACACCGAGGTGATGGGGCGAAGAAGAGCGGACAGTTTACGAGTTATGGAGAGTCTGTATATCCCACACCTCTACCTGAGTGGTATACGCTACCGACAAGATGAAGAATTAGACACATGTGCAACATCTAGGTATCTTTATCTGTAGACGTTTCGCCCTCCAGTGGCTTTATCAGTAATATTCAAGGATATAATGTGATCAGTCCCCGAAGTACATTACCCGTGCTCATCCTTGAATTGCATTGATAAAAACCACTGGATGGTAAAGCGTCTACAAATAAAGATACCCAGATGTTGCACACGTGTCCAATTCTTCATACAGCAGCTGGTCTTGGGATATAAACCAATTAAGTTTCTACCCTTGCCCCCGACCGACTGAGAATAGCGCGCACTTTGTGCAGAAAAGCCGTGGTGAGTTTGCCAAAATCGTTGGAGGAGATGGAGGAGGAGGAGGAGGTGCAGTTCTAATGTTTTTATGGGTAAACAGTGATATATCGTGGAGACAGCGGCTCCTTTCCCTCTCGTCGGTGATGTTAATAACAAAGTCGTTATCGGCAGCATGAATTTTTATGACTGAGATTTAATGACCAGGTAAGACGGGTCGAGCAGGTTCCAAGAATTCTCCCGGGAGTAAACACCGAACAATACACATTTTACCAGGAGTCACGGTGTATATTATTCCTAGTAACGATGCTGATACCTTGGCTTGGCTTTGGGACACCTGTGGTAAACTTAAGGTCGAGGCTAGGCGCTATCGTCTGGAGAGGAGTGAAATCTCTAGGAAGTAGACAGAGAGATTGATCTCACGAATTCCCATTTCCGTCTATTGGCCATTCTTTCACGGAATGAGGGGGGGGGATGAATATGGGTAAACTGATTATTTTTCGACCGGAAAAAGGTTTGTGTCCTGATAGTACACAGAATACTATAACACAGATTTGAAAAACAAGTGAAAGAGTAATTAGGTTCTTGTTAAGATTAATCAGCAGTAAACTGCCGGTTGCTCAGCGGTTCCATGTGTATACTTACCTAATTGCAGTTGCAGGGGTCGAATCATAGCTCCTGGCCCCGCCTGACGCCACGTAATGATTTTGATAAGGATCTTCCTCTTATGGGCCAGTAGGCCTTCGGCATTGTTCCTCCATTCTTATGTTCTTACATTTTCTCGCTCTGAGGAATAGAAAGGCACAATACCGTGATTGGAACAACACACAAATAACCCACACACAGGAGAATGAAACTTATGAACGTTTTACCATAAGTGTCATTCTCCTATGTGCTGGTTCACTGTGTCTGCTAGAACATCTGATCAGCTACACAACGAGGTTAAGCGAGAGTAATCACTCTTCCCTTTAGCAGGAAATTTACGTGAAAACCTGCACTTCACATGTCCTACAAGACAGGGATATTATGACTTCCACTACACAGCTAAACAATAAGGGAACAACCTTCATGTGTTATTCCTTGTTGCAATGTGTAGTAAGAAAGAGATATAAAGCTGAACTCAGCAGTTGTTGAGTGGGGACGGTGAACTGGTGGGCGTCGGGAAGGGCGATAAGCTAGGTTGAATTCAGATATCAGAGTGTAAACACGTTATAAATCTCCCGCTGAGAACAAAGAAAATAATGACTTTGTGCGGTAAACTCTGAAATACTGTCAATCTCTACTAGGAAAGCTAGTGTTAAAAGGAAACACGAGAAAGTGTGAAGTTTGTGTCGTGGAATGCATTCAGGTGTTATGAACAAAGGGACAAGATATCCTATGGCGTAACGAATGACAGAAGTGACTCCCTATCAACGAGTAAGGATTTAACTAGGCATCTGTTGCAGCCTGCTCAGGGCACTGATCTAGGGATATACTTCCCCTACCACAAACTAGAAGAAACTGGTAGAGTATGATTTCGTTGAGTCGAAACATACATCTTGTATCTCTGTGTAACTCTGCTCACAGCGCATTGTTCAGACTAATTGATTTTTGACGTTTTACAGAGGTTGTGTATCATACTGGTACTAAGCCCACTCAGGTGACTTATTTTGTGTGGCATCTACGCACTGTCGTAGTCGGGGATTTGGTTAAGCTGAACTTAGATTCAGTATTAAGGGAGTTTTATAACCTTCATAGAGGATCTGCTGATGGTCCCCAGTTAGGGTCGTCGTTTTGTCTCCTTGTTCCTGACGCTGTGCTGCTGCTTATTACATTATTCTTGTTTGCCGAATGGTTCCTTACATTGCTCAAGAACGCTGTTTTGATTGCCTTGTTGGTCAAGAAGATACATTATTTGAGGACGTTTAGCCAGTCTCTGTTTATGTCTAAGTCGAGTCTAGTCTTACTGAGACAAAACGAGCAACTTTGAGCGCATACTCAAATTCTCGCACACACGCTTGTATATACAATCATATTTATAATTGATGATAAAGTACTAGACGGTAGTTAAGAGTCACACTGATATGAAATGTTCCGTCAGAACTATACTACCATATGTACAATTTAACTTTGTACTACAAGAGAAGTGTAAGAGATTATATCCTAAATTATATCAAATTTTGCCCACTCAGTTTTTATTTCGTTAGTTAATATCTTATTAGTTGCGATCCTAAAACGCCATTAAAATTAATTATAATTTATAGGAAACTGGACCAGAATACTTTCTGACAAACTGTTAGTAGCCTACCAGTTGTAATTCTGAAGCACTATTGAATTTTAATGAATTCTAATGGATAATTGGACCAGGATACTGACTACTTGTTACGAAAACCCAGTAACAGGCTGGATGCTAGAAGGGCAGTCCTTTCTAGTATTACCTGGAGATCTCTAAGCTTTTAGAATCGCGTTTTATGTAACAGTTACCAAACCAGAAACATGCTAGATGCTAGAGTGGGATCAATAAGGTGACCTTCTAGTATTCTCTGGAGATGTCTGTGGGTTTGGCGCTCCCCCGTGATTATAATAATAATTGAAATATCTATACCTTATAGATATAGCGTTTTGTAATACCCATATAACTTTTTTTACAACAGTGTTATGATGACTGTGTCTGAGAGGTTTTCCTGAATTGTCTCATATTTCAAGGAGTGGCATGATGCTGGCAAAGGGGCTCCTGATCAAAGGAAGCAGAGCTGCCCCTTTCCTGCCCAGGGTTAAACCTAGCTGTTTCCTTTTCCTCTCCAGGCGAGGGAATATCTTTATGAGATTACCTTGTCATGTCGAATATAAAATAAAGTTGTGAACTTCATCTCTATTCTCGCGCCAGATACTTGACTCGCTGCTCCACTTCCTCGCAACAAAAACACTTCATGTAATATACATAAGCGAATATTTTCTCGCATATTACTCTCCTTCTCCCCACTCATCCTCCGCACTCATCCTCCTCACTCATCTTCCCACTCATTCTCCCACCTCATCCTCCGCACTCATCCTCCCCACTCATCCTCCGCGCTCATCCTCCCACCTCATCCTCCTCACTCATCTTTCCACTCATCCTCCCCACTCATCCTCCCACCTCATCCTCCGCACTCATCCTCCCACCTCATCTTCCTCACTCATCTTCTCACTCATCCTCCCACCTCATCCTCCTCACTCATCTTCCCACTCATCCTCCCCACTCATCCACCACCACAACCACCACCACAACCACCACCACAACCACCACCACAACCACCATCACCGCCACTACCACCTTCACCACCACTACCATCACCACAACCACCACCACCTCGACCACCATCACCACTACCACCATCATCACCTCGACGACCATCACCATCACCACCACCACCACCACCACCACGACTACTACCACCACCTCACCACCATCACCATTGCCATCAACACGAAAACTACCACTTCCACTATCACCTCAATGACGACCACTACCATCACGATCATCACCACCACCACCACCACGACGACTACTACCACCACCTCACCACCATCACCACTGCCATCATCACGAAAACTACCACTTCCACTATCACCTCGATGACGACCACTACCACCACCACAACCATTACCACTACCACCACTACTATCACCACTACTACCACCATCTCTACCACTACCACAACCATAATCATCACTACCACGATGACCAATACCACCACTACCACCACAATCCCACCAACACGACCACCAATACCACCACTCCCACCACCACTACCCCCACCACAATCACCACTATATCCACCACAACTACCACCACCACCATTACTACTGCTACTACCACCTCCAACACCACTACAACCATGACCCTTAGGGACTTAGAACATCTCTAATGAATATAATAATAATAATAATAATAATAATAATAATAATAATAATAATAATAATAATAATAATAATAATAATAATAATAATAATAATTATTATTATTATAATAACAGTAATGTGGAGACATGCAGACTCCACAAAACTAGTTTCATCAACCTCTGGCTGAGTAATACTGTGGAATACTGAGAAACTGCCTTAGCTCATTAAGCAACTCATTCTGGCACCACTGGTGGTGATCCAACAGCACATCTAAATGTTGCCTCAGACTCTAGGTAAACAACACACATACAATTCAGATGTTGGGAGGTCAGGTCCCTCTCAAGAGAGGGACCTGACCTCCCAACATCTGAATTCTTACCTCTTCTAGTGACCTACGTCTCACCTCCTGGCGCTATATAAGGCTCCATCCTGTCACTTCAACTCCATATTGTTTCAGACTATGGAACAATGCTCTTCTCCAGACTGAGGGACTGACCACCTCAAAACTTTAAGGGTGATGGACTGATTACATCGTCTTCAAGTCTCTTCTGCTTCTATCAACTTTTCTGTACTCGACTGAAGAAGCCTACTGTGTAGGCGAAACGTTTCGAAATAAAGATACCTAACTGTTGCATATGTGTCTTACCTAACAACCTGTCGGTATTTTATACCATTTTAATGTTCAACGTGAAGATGTTTCGCGCATCTAGTGGGCGAAACGTTTCCACAATAAGATTCCGTAAGTTGTATTATGTATCTTATTTCATGCTGTGGATAAACACTATCACTCCCTGGAACGCAGGCGAGAGAGATACATGATGATATACACTTGGAAAATCCTTGAGGGATTAGTGCCGAAGTTGCACACGAAAATCACTCACTATGAAAGCAAAAGACTCGGCAGGAGATACAACATTTCTCCACTGAAAAGGTGGGGCGCCACGAGTACATTGAGAGACAACACATTAAGTGTCAGGGGCCCAAGACTGTTCAACTGCCTCCCAGCATACATAAGGGGGATTACCAACAGACCCCTAACTGGACTCAAGAAGCCACTGGACAGGCACCTAAAGTCAGTGCCTGACCTGCCCGGCTGTGGGTCATAAGTCAGTTTGCTTGCGGCCAGCAGTAACAGCCTGGTTGATCAAAACCTGATCTGTACAAATGTTGCTTGAAAGCATTGTTTTCTGCCTCTTCTGCCTTCTTTAATAACGAGTCCTGCGTCTATGCAAATTAGTGTCTTGATTGCTACTTTGGCCCGCCTCACGGTGAGCAAAATCCCATGACGCTCTAACCCACAGGACCACACAATCCTACAAGAACTAAGCACCCAGCCAAGCTAGGTGTGTTACCCTTGGTCCGAGGACATACGGTGGTGTGGGTGCCCTGAACTAATTTCATTCTCCTCCCCGTTTGGTGTACTAGCCTCGACGAGCAGTAATTTATATTATTGTTATTATTATAACGACTTTGATATCGTAGCTTAAACAAAATGTTCCTGGCTCGTAAAGGCTACTCACACTGCTGTCTAGGGGAATTTAAATCACACTAAAAACAGCCACTCTAGGGCCAGTATTCACTTATATTAAATAATGAAGCGTGAGTGTAAATAATTAATATATGGAAGTACAAACTCACCTATACAAAAATATACATATATTAACAGTAACTTCTATACAACTTACAATATACTTCATAAAACCACCACACTCCAGTTCACATTAACTCACTAGCACAGTGCTACTAGTGAGCTGAATAAAATAAATGAATATTTGTGAACAGGGAGGCTCCATGACTTCCTCTCCTTCCTACAGGCTACATAACCAACAGTGGAGACGTTAATACTCTCCAAAACACACACCCCTGCTTACTAGGGCTTTGTAGATCAATGGTTCGTAGATGAATGGTTCAGAGAACCGACAAGTTGATAAATTAGACACATGTGCAACTCTTGGGTATCTTTATTGAGGAAACGTTTCGCCACACAGTGGCTTCATCAGTCCATACAAAGGAGAATCTTGAAGAACGGGAGGAGAATGAGGTACTCAGTCCCTCAACCTTTAGTCGATGTGGTCAGATTGATGTTTCCTCAATAAAGACACCCAAGAGTTGCACATGTGTCTAATTTATCACACTAGGGCTTTACAAATAAACATGAGAGCACCAGAAAATACACAAAATAGAATATACCAAAAAACTTGATAAATTAGATCCATATGCAACACTTAGGTGTTTTTAATGAGGAAACGTTTCGCCACACAGTGGCTTCATCAGTCCATACAGAGGATAATGGTGAAGAACAGAAAGAGTTTGAGGTAATCAGTCCCTCAGCCTTGAGTCGATGTGATCAGCCCATCAGTCTTGAAAAGAATATGGCATATTTGCGGAGAAGTGTCTTATATACTGTAGGCAGGAGAGGTACAGCAGTCGTAGGTGGTGTCATATTTGTCCAATGTGGAAGTAGGTCGTGCCCAAGGGTTAGGCAAGTGAAGAATTCCCAAGTATTAAGATCCCAAGAAGTTGCAGTGTCTGACAGGATTGTAGATTCCTGTCAATAAAGATACCCAAGAGTTGCACATGTGTCTAATTTAACAACATGTCGGTTCTCTGAACCATTCATCTACAATCCTGTCAGACACTGCAACTTCTTGGGATCTTAATACTTGAGTGATTGAAGGTAAAACCTTGGGTAGTTTTAAATTTAGCTTGGACAGATACATGAGTGAGAGGAATTGGATTTGAGTGGGACTTGCTCATGAGTAAATAGAAATATCTTGTCGGTATCATTACACCATTACCTCAGAATTATCAAAGCTTATTGCTTGGGTAGCATTGGAAATGGGTTGGGCAAATATTCTGTTAGTGGGATGGATTGTAATGGACCTACCTAGTATGGGTCAACAGGCCTGTTGCAGTGTTATTCCTCTATGTTCTTGTGCTCTTAAGAACAAAACACCATTGCTGGACAGTTCACTGTTGAACACTTAACTGATCGTCGTCACACATTGACCTGCGTCGGGAGGTGCTGTAACTTTTCTCGAACTAGCGATGCCAAACGAAAACATGTCTTGATCTTCTTGCTTGAAGCCAGAAGCTGAATACGAGGGTAGATATATCGCGTGTAAATTCGAACTGATGCGCCACTGATCACAACATTAAGAGTCGTTACCGCTTCGGGGAATAACTTACGTGACCCTATAGAGGTCAGGTCATTCCCAGAACTCCAGCCCGTGGATCACCAGGGTAAAGTCTTTTTGTGACCTTCAAGCAGTCAGGGTATTCCAGGAAAGGTAGCTTCTGGGTCTCCTGAGTAAATAATATTAATGACCATCAGGATTTTAGGTTAATCCCGAAACAACATCTCACGATTACCAGGTGTAAGTACGGCACATGACCTTCTAAAGGTCAGGTCCCTCCTGAAACATCAGCTGATGGGTACGAAGTGTAAATACCCCACATGACTTTCCAAAGGTCAGGTCATTCTTAAATACCGCACACGACCTTAAGGTCATCACCATCATCAACAACAACTACATGTGTGTCGCTGCAAAGTAATCTGGGAGAGGCACTGTATACAACTGGTTCAGAGGACCTGACACGTACATGAATGAGACACGTGTGCAACACTTGGGTATCTTTAATGAGGAAACGTTTCGCCACACAGTGGCTTCATCAGTCCATACAAAGGAGAATGGTGAAGATAAAGATACCTATGTGTAGTGTTGCACATGTTTCTAATTTATCAACTTGTCGGTTCTGTGAACCATTTATCGACAATTCAGAGCAAGACGGAGAGTAGGATAGCAGATGAACAAGGAGGCTTTAGGAAGGATAGGAGGTGTGCAGACCAAGTGTTTACAGTGAAACATATAGGTAAACAGTATTTAGATAAGGGTAAAGAAATTTTTTGTGACATTTATGGATTTGGAAAATGCATGTGACAGGGTGGATAGGAGGCAATGTTGCAGATGTTGCAAATTTACGGAATAGGAGGTAGGTTATTGAGGATAGTGAGGCTCAGGTTAGAGTATGTAGGAGAGAGGAAGATTATTTCCCAGTAAAAGTAGGCCTTAGACAAGGATGTGTGATGTCACCATGGATGTTCAATATGTATATAGATGGGGTTGCAAGAGAAGTGAATGCGAGGGTCTTGGCAAGAGGTGTGGAGTTAAAAGATAAAGAATCAAACACAAAGTGGGAGTTGTCACAGTTGCTCTTTGCTGATAACACTGTGCTTTTGGGAGATTCTGAAGACAAGTTGCAGAGGTTGGTGGATGAATTTGGTAGGGTATGTAAAAGAAGAAAATTAAAAGTGAATATATGACAGAGTAAGGTTATGGGGATAATAATAAAAAATATTAAGTAACGAAAGATTAGATATCAGATTAGAGGGAGAGAGTATGGAGAAGACCACTGAAAAAATGGTTTCATATGCGCTTAGTGATTTACCTTGTTCTCAGTGGATGACTCTCATGCAGATTGTATTATCGTCTGCAAAAGAAGACATAGCTTTATGTAGATGAATGGTTCAGATAACCTACAAGTTCATCTACAATCCTGTCAGACACAGCAACTTCTTGGGATCTTAATACAGGGAATTCTTCACTTGCCTAACTCTTGGGCATGACCTGCTTCCACATTGAACAAATGTGACACCACCTACGAGTGCTGCACCTCTCCTGCCTACGGTATATAAGCTAATTCTTGGCACATATGCTGTATTCTTTTCAAGATTGATGGACTGACCACATCGACTCAAGGCTGAGGGACTGATTACCTCAAACTCCTGTTCTTCAACGCTCTCCTCTGTATGGACTGATGAAGCTACTGTGTGGCGAAACGTTTCCTCAGTAAAGATACCCAAGTGTTGCACATGTGTCTAATTTATCATATATGCTTTATATTTTTCTCTATGTCTGATATGAGGATTAGGAACATGATGGGGACGAGTACTATACCTTGTGGAACAGAGGTTTTCATTGTAGCAGCCTCCTACTTAACTTTGTATTCAATTGGTTAGAAAGTTGAAAATCTCTCTGCCTACTTTCCCAGTTATTTCTATACCAGGCTTTTTGTGATCGCACTTGTATGCAGATGATTACTACATTTGCATTCTGTTTGTCCTCCAGAGCATCCAAATCTATGTAATAGTGATCCAGTAGTTGGGAGAGGCAGGAGCGACCCTCTCTAAAACTACGTTGCCCTGGGTTGTGCCATTGTTCAGAATCCAAAAAAATCAGAATTGTTGGCGATCATGTTTCTTAGAAGTCTTTCAAAGAAATTTTTATGATGTGGGACGTTAGTGCTATCTGTCTGTAATTCTTTGCTCTTGCTTTGCTGCGACCATTATGGAGTGGGGTTATATCCGTTGTTTGTAGTGACTGGGGGATTACACCCGTGTCTTGTCACCCTCTCCATAGCATACTGAAGGCACGCAAAAGTTATTTTTTGCAGTTCTTAATGAACACGGAGTTCCATGAGTCTGGGCCTGGAACTGAGTATATGGACATGGTGTCAACGGCTTTTTCAAAGTCCAGTAGTGTTGGGGTTATGTCAGAAATTTGTCATAAATTAACAGGCTTTTGAGGCTAGTGAAAAAATTCATTCACACTGTCGGTTAATGGCTGATTAATGACTCGTTAAACACAGTCAAACTGAGATTTCGTGTGAATAAAATTATATAAGTAGGATTAGGTGAGTACAACTAGGCGAGTACAAATTCTTGAATGTATTTTAACAAGCAGAGGAGCAGAGGTAATGTAACTCACACAAGGGAAAACACAGCGAGCAACACAAACATGGAAGCAGGGGCAGGTAACACGCAAGCGAAGAAACAGAGGTATGAAACACACAAACGGAGAAGAGGGGGAAGAGAATACACAAGCTGAGAAGCAGGGGTAGGTAAATACACAAACAGGGAAGCAAGGGAAAGCAACTCACAAGCAGGTAAGCAGGGGCAGGCAACACTCATGTAGAAGGTGATGGAGGTTGTGTGGAGCAGGACTAAGATTTCCCAAGAGACTGTGGTGGTAAATGCTGGGAAAATCTCCCTAGACTCCTTAAACACCTTCCTTCCGTGCCCCGTGCTCTGCTGAGGTCACTGTTTTGAGGTGACTACTACTCCCTACCCCCGTCTGGAGGAGACCACTACTCCCTACCCCTGTCTGGAGGAGACCACTACTCCCTACCCCCGTCTGGAGGAGACCACTACTCCCTACCCCCGTCTGGAGGAGACCACTACTCCCTACCCCCGTCTGGAGGAGACCACTACTCCCTACCCCCGTCTGGAGGAGACCACTACTACCCCCGTAGGAGACCCCCGTCTGGAGGAGACCACTACTCCCTACCCCCGTCTGGAGGAGACCACTACTCCCTCCACCCGTATGGAGGAGACCACTACTCCCTACCCCCGTCTGGAGGAGACCACTACTCCCTACCCCCGTCTGGAGGAGACCACTACTCCCTCCACCCGTATGGAGGAGACCACTACTCCCTACCCCCGTCTGGAGGAGACCACTACTCCCTACCCCCGTCTGGAGGAGACCACTACTCCCTACCCCCACTACTCCCTACCCCCGTCTGGAGGAGACCACTACTCCCTCCACCAGTATGGAGGAGACCACTACTCCCTACCCCCGTCTGGAGGAGACCACTACTCCCTACCCCCGTCTGGAGGAGACCACTACTCCCTACCCCCGTCTGGAGGAGACCACTACTCCCTCCACCCATCTGGAGGAGACCACTACTCCTCCCTCCACCCGTCTGGAGGAGACCACTACTCCTCCCTCCACCAGTCTGGAGGAGACCACTACTCCTCCCTCCACCAGTCTGGAGGAGACCACTACTCCTCCTTCCACCAGTCTGGAGGAGACCACTACTCCTCCCTTCACCAGTCTGGAGGAGACCACTACTCCTCCCTCCACCCGTATGGAGGAGACCACTACTCCCTACCCCCGTCTGGAGGAGACCACTACTCCCTACCCCCGTCTGGAGGAGACCACTACTCCCTCCACCCGTCTGGAGGAGACCACTACTCCCTACCCCTGTCTGGAGGAGACCACTACTCCCTCCACCCATCTGGAGGAGACCACTACTCCTCCCTCCACCCGTCTGGAGGAGACCACTACTCCTCCCTCCACCCGTCTGGAGGAGACCACTACTCCTCCCTCCACCAGTCTGGAGGAGACCACTACTCCTCCCTTCACCAGTCTGGAGGAGACCACTACTCCTCCCTCCACCAGTCTGGAGGAGACCACTACTCCTCCCTCCACCAGTCTGGAGGAGACCACTACTCCTCCCTTCACCAGTCTGGAAGAGACCACTACTCCTCCCTCCACCAGTCTGGAGGAGACCACTACTCCTCCCTCCACCAGTCTGGAGGAGACCACTACTCCTCCCTTCACCAGTCTGGAGGAGACCACTACTCCTCCCTCCACCAGTCTGGAGGAGACCACTACTCCTCCCTTCACCAGTCTGGAGGAGACCACTACTCCTCCCTCCACCAGTCTGGAGGAGACCACTACTCCTCCTTCCACCAGTCTGGAGGAGACCACTACTCCTCCCTTCACCAGTCTGGAGGAGACCACTACTCCTCCCTCCACCCGTCTGGAGGAGACCACTACTCCTCCCTCCACCAGTCTGGAGGAGACCACTACTCCTCCCTCCACCAGTCTGGAGGAGACCACTACTCCTCCCTCCACCAGTCTGGAGGAGACCACTACTCCTCCCTTCACCAGTCTGGAGGAGACCACTACTCCTCCCTTCACCAGTCTGGAGGAGACCACTACTCCTCCCTTCACCAGTCTGGAGGAGACCACTACTCCTCTCTCCACCAGTCTGGAGGAGACCACTACTCCTCCCTTCACCAGTCTGGAGGAGACCACTACTCCTCCCTCCACCAGTCTGGAGGAGACCACTACTCCTCCCTCCACCAGTCTGGAGGAGACCACTACTCCTCCCTTCACCAGTCTGGAGGAGACCACTACTCCTCCCTCCACCCGTCTGGAGGAGACCACTACTCATCCCTCCACCAGTCTGGAGGAGACCACTACTCCTCCCTCCACCCGTCTGGAGGAGACCACTACTCCTCCCTCCACCAGTCTGGAGGAGACCACTACTCCTCCCTCCACCAGTCTGGAGGAGACCACTACTCCTCCCTCCACCAGTCTGGAGGAGACCACTACTCCTCCCTCCACCAGTCTGGAGGAGACCACTACTCCTCCCTCCACCCGTCTGGAGGAGACCACTACTCCTCCCTCCACCAGTCTGGAGGAGACCACTACTCCTCCCTCCACCAGTCTGGAGGAGACCACTACTCCTCCCTCCACCCGTCTGGAGGAGACCACTACTCCTCCCTCCACCAGTCTGGAGGAGACCACTACTCCTCCTTCCACCCGTCTGGAGGAGACCACTACTCCTCCCTCCACCAGTCTCGAGGAGACCACTACTCCTCCCTCCACCAGTCTGGAGGAGATCACTACTCCTCCTTCCACCCGTCTGGAGGAGACCACTACTCCTCCCTCCACCAGTCTGGAGGAGACCACTACTCCTCCCTCCACCAGTCTGGAGGAGACCACTACTCCTCCCTCCACCCGTCTGGAGGAGACCACTACTCCTCCCTTCACCAGTCTGGAGGAGACCACTACTCCTCCCTCCACCAGTCTGGAGGAAACCACTACTCCTCCCTCCACCCGCCTGGAGGAGACCACTACTCCTCCTTCCACCCGTCTGGAGGAGACCACTACTCCTCCTTCCACCCGTCTGGAGGAGACCACTACTCCTCCCTCCACCAGTCTGGAGGAGACCACTACTCCTCCCTCCACCACTCTGGAGGAGACCACTACTCCTCCCTCCACCAGTCTGGAGGAGACCACTACTCCTCCCTCCACCAGTCTGGAGGAGACCACTACTCCTCCTTCCACCCGTCTGGAGGAGACCACTACTCCTCCCTCCACCCGTCTGGAGGAGACCACTACTCCTCCCTCCACCAGTCTGGAGGAGACCACTACTCCTCCCTCCACCAGTCTGGAGGAGACCACTACTCCTCCCTCCACCAGTCTGGAGGAGACCACTACTCCTCCCTCCACCAGTCTGGAGGAGACCACTACTCCTCCCTCCACCAGTCTGGAGGAGACCACTACTCCTCCCTTCACCAGTCTGGAGGAGACCACTACTCCTCCCTCCACCAGTCTGGAGGAGACCACTACTCCTCCCTCCACCAGTCTGGAGGAGACCACTACTCCTCCCTCCACCAGTCTGGAGGAGACCACTACTCCTCCCTCCACCAGTCTGGAGGAGACCACTACTCCTCCCTCCACCAATCTGGAGGAGACCACTACTCCTCCCTTCACCAGTCTGGAGGAGACCACTACTCCTCCCTCCACCAGTCTGGAGGAGACCACTACTCCTCCCTCCACCAGTCTGGAGGAGACCACTACTCCTCCCTTCACCAGTCTGGAGGAGACCACTACTCCTCCCTCCACCAGTCTGGAGGAGACCACTACTCCTCCCTCCACCAGTCTGGAGGAGACCACTACTCCTCCTTCCACCCGCCTGGAGGAGACCACTACTCCTCCTTCCACCCGCCTGGAGGAGACCACTACTCCTCCCTCCACCAGTCTGGAGGAGACCACTACTCCTCCTTCCACCCGCCTGGAGGAGACCACTACTCCTCCCTCCACCAGTCTGGAGGAGACCACTACTCCTCCTTCCACCAGTCCACCCGCCTGGAGGAGACCACTACTCCTCCCTCCACCAGTCTGGAGGAGACCACTACTCCTCCCTTCACCAGTCTGGAGGAGACCACTACTCCTCCCTCCACCAGTCTGGAGGAGACCACTACTCCTCCCTCCACCAGTCTGGAGGAGACCACTACTCCTCCCTCCACCAGTCTGGAGGAGACCACTACTCCTCCCTCCACCAGTCTGGAGGAGACCACTACTCCTCCCTCCACCAGTCTGGAGGAGACCACTACTCCTCCCTCCACCAGTCTGGAGGAGACCACTACTCCTCCCTCCACCAGTCTGGAGGAGACCACTACTCCTCCCTCCACCAGTCTGGAGGAGACCACTACTCCTCCCTCCACCAGTCTGGAGGAGACCACTACTCCTCCCTCCACCAGTCTGGAGGAGACCACTACTCCTCCCTCCACCCGTCTGGAGGAGACCACTACTCCTCCCTCCACCAGTCTGGAGGAGACCACTACTCCTCCCTCCACCAGTCTGGAGGAGACCACTACTCCTCCCTCCACCCGTCTGGAGGAGACCACTACTCCTCCCTCCACCAGTCTGGAGGAGACCACTACTCCTCCTTCCACCCGTCTGGAGGAGACCACTACTCCTCCCTCCACCAGTCTGGAGGAGACCACTACTCCTCCCTCCACCAGTCTGGAGGAGACCACTACTCCTCCCTCCACTGGAGGAGACCACTACTCCTCCCTCCACCCGTCTGGAGGAGACCACTACTCCTCCTTCCACCCGTCTGGAGGAGACCACTACTCCTCCCTCCACCACTCTGGAGGAGACCACTACTCCTCCCTCCCACCTGGAGGAGACCACTACTCCTCCCTCCACCAGTCTGGAGGAGACCACTACTCCTCCCTTCACCAGTCTGGAGGAGACCACTACTCCTCCCCACCCGTCCACCAGTCTGGAGGAGACCACTACTCCTCCCTCCACCCTGCCTGGAGGAGACCACTACTCCTCCCTCCTTCCACCCGTCTGGAGGAGACCACTACTCCTCCTTCCACCCGTCTGGAGGAGACCACTACTCCTCCCTCCACCAGTCTGGAGGAGACCACTACTCCTCCCTCCACCAGTCTGGAGGAGACCACTACTCCTCCCTCCACCAGTCTGGAGGAGACCACTACTCCTCCCTCCACCAGTCTGGAGGAGACCACTACTCCTCCCTTCCACCAGTCTGGAGGAGACCACTACTCCTCCCTCCACCCGTCTGGAGGAGACCACTACTCCTTCCACCCGCCTGGAGGAGACCACTACTCCTCCCTCCACCAGTCTGGAGGAGACCACTACTCCTCCTTCCACCCGCCTGGAGGAGACCACTACTCCTCCCTCCACCAGTCTGGAGGAGACCACTACTCCTTCTTCCACCCGCCTGGAGGAGACCACTACTCCTCCCTCCACCAGTCTGGAGGAGACCACTACTCCTCCTTCCACCCGCCTGGAGGAGACCACTACTCCTCCCTCCACCAGTCTGGAGGAGACCACTACTCCTCCTTCCACCAGTCTGGAGGAGACCACTACTCCTCCTTCCACCAGTCTGGAGGAGACCACTACTCCTCCCTCCACCAGTCTGGAGGAGACCACTACTCCTCCCTCCACCCGTCTGGAGGAGACCACTACTCCTCCCTCCACCAGTCTGGAGGAGACCACTACTCCTCCCTCCACCAGTCTGGAGGAGACCACTACTCCTCCCTCCACCAGTCTGGAGGAGACCACTACTCCTCCCTCCACCAGTCTGGAGGAGACCACTACTCCTCCTTCCACCCGGAGGAGACCACTACTCCTCCCTCCACCAGTCTGGAGGAGACCACTACTCCTCCTTCCACCAGTCCACTACTCCTCCCTCCACCAGTCTGGAGGAGACCACTACTCCTCCTTCCACCAGTCTGGAGGAGACCACTACTCCTCCCCACCAGTCTGGAGGAGACACTACCCTCCTTCCACAAGTCTGGAGGAGACCACTACTCCTCCCTCCACCCGTCTGGAGGAGACCACTACTCCTCCCTCCACCAGTCTGGAGGAGACCACTACTCCTCCCTCCACCAGTCTGGAGGAGACCACTACTCCTCCCTCCACCAGTCTGGAGGAGACCACTACTCCTCCCTCCACCAGTCTGGAGGAGACCACTACTCCTCCCTCCACCAGTCTGGAGGAGACCACTACTCCTCCCTCCACCAGTCTGGAGGAGACCACTACTCCTCCTGTCTGGAGGAGACCACTACTCCTCCTTCCACCAGTCTGGAGGAGACCACTACTCCTCCTTCCACCAGTCTGGAGGAGACCACTACTCCTCCCTCCACCCGTCTGGAGGAGACCACTACTCCTCCCTCCACCAGTCTGGAGGAGACCACTACTCCTCCCTCCACCAGTCTGGAGGAGACCACTACTCCTCCCTCCACCAGTCTGGAGGAGACCACTACTCCTCCCTCCACCAGTCTGGAGGAGACCACTACTCCTCCCTCCACCAGTCTGGAGGAGACCACTACTCCTCCCTCCACCAGTCTGGAGGAGACCACTACTCCTCCCTCCACCAGTCTGGAGGAGACCACTACTCCTCCCTCCACCAGTCTGGAGGAGACCACTACTCCTCCCTCCACCAGTCTGGAGGAGACCACTACTCCTCCCTCCACCAGTCTGGAGGAGACCACTACTCCTCCCTCCACCAGTCTGGAGGAGACCACTACTCCTCCCTCCACCAGTCTGGAGGAGACCACTACTCCTCCCTCCACCAGTCTGGAGGAGACCACTACTCCTCCCTCCACCAGTCTGGAGGAGACCACTACTCCTCCCTCCACCAGTCTGGAGGAGACCACTACTCCTCCCTCCACCAGTCTGGAGGAGACCACTACTCCTCCCTCCACCAGTCTGGAGGAGACCACTACTCCTCCCTCCACCAGTCTGGAGGAGACCACTACTCCTCCCTCCACCAGTCTGGAGGAGACCACTACTCCTCCCTCCACCAGTCTGGAGGAGACCACTACTCCTCCCTCCACCAGTCTGGAGGAGACCACTACTCCTCCCTCCACCAGTCTGGAGGAGACCACTACTCCTCCCTCCACCAGTCTGGAGGAGACCACTACTCCTCCCTCCACCAGTCTGGAGGAGACCACTACTCCTCCCTCCACCAGTCTGGAGGAGACCACTACTCCTCCCTCCACCAGTCTGGAGGAGACCACTACTCCTCCTTCCACCAGTCTGGAGGAGACCACTACTCCTCCCTCCACCCGTCTGGAGGAGACCACTACTCCTCCCTCCACCAGTCTGGAGGAGACCACTACTCCTCCCTCCACCAGTCTGGAGGAGACCACTACTCCTCCCTCCACCAGTCTGGAGGAGACCACTACTCCTCCCTCCACCAGTCTGGAGGAGACCACTACTCCTCCCTCCACCAGTCTGGAGGAGACCACTACTCCTCCTTCCACCAGTCTGGAGGAGACCACTACTCCTCCCTCCACCCGTCTGGAGGAGACCACTACTCCTCCCTCCACCAGTCTGGAGGAGACCACTACTCCTCCCTCCACCAGTCTGGAGGAGACCACTACTCCTCCCTCCACCAGTCTGGAGGAGACCACTACTCCTCCCTCCACCAGTCTGGAGGAGACCACTACTCCTCCTTCCACCAGTCTGGAGGAGACCACTACTCCTCCTTCCACCAGTCTGGAGGAGACCACTACTCCTCCTTCCACCAGTCTGGAGGAGACCACTACTCCTCCCTCCACCCGTCTGGAGGAGACCACTACTCCTCCCTCCACCAGTCCGGAGGAGACCACTACTCCTCCCTCCACCAGTCTGGAGGAGACCACTACTCCTCCCTCCACCAGTCTGGAGGAGACCACTACTCCTCCCTCCACCAGTCTGGAGGAGACCACTACTCCTCCCTCCACCAGTCTGGAGGAGACCACTACTCCTCCCTCCACCAGTCTGGAGGAGACCACTACTCCTCCCTTCACCAGTCTGGAGGAGACCACTACTCCTCCCTCCACCAGTCTGGAGGAGACCACTACTCCTCCCTCCACCAGTCTGGAGGAGACCACTACTCCTCCCTCCACCAGTCTGGAGGAGACCACTACTCCTCCCTCCACCAGTCTGGAGGAGACCACTACTCCTCCCTCCACCAGTCTGGAGGAGACCACTACTCCTCCCTCCACCAGTCTGGAGGAGACCACTACTCCTCCCTCCACCAGTCTGGAGGAGACCACTACTCCTCCCTCCACCAGTCTGGAGGAGACCACTACTCCTCCTTCCACCAGTCTGGAGGAGACCACTACTCCTCCTTCCACCCGTCTGGAGGAGACCACTACTCCTCCCTCCACCAGTCTGGAGGAGACCACTACTCCTCCCTCCACCAGTCTGGAGGAGACCACTACTCCTCCCTCCACCAGTCTGGAGGAGACCACTACTCCTCCCTCCACCAGTCTGGAGGAGACCACTACTCCTCCCTCCACCAGTCTGGAGGAGACCACTACTCCTCCCTCCACCAGTCTGGAGGAGACCACTACTCCTCCCTCCACCAGTCTGGAGGAGACCACTACTCCTCCCTCCACCAGTCTGGAGGAGACCACTACTCCTCCCTCCACCAGTCTGGAGGAGACCACTACTCCTCCCTTCACCAGTCTGGAGGAGACCACTACTCCTCCCTCCACCCGTCTGGAAGAAGAGATGTAATCAGTCCTCAACCTGGGTGATGGACTGATTACATCGTCCTTCCATCTCTACTGCTTCTGCCTCCTTCTCTGTATTCGACTGAAGAAGCCTACTGTGTAGGCGAAACGTTTCGGAATTAAGATACCTAACTGTTACTATTACGAACACACGTGTATAACGGCACGCACACCTTGTCAAAATGCCATAAATAGTGGAGCAAGCTAAAGACATCAGAAGTTATATTACATGTATTTCCTTCAACAAAGAATCAAGCAGTTGTTTACAAAGCGTACACTATGTACACCATGTACAGTAATACAAGAGTAATTGTATAACACAGTGGTTAAAAGAGGCAAAAAACAAGAGGTAGACAAAGCACCGTGAGCGGGCAGCAACCCAGACAAGTGGATCTACTTCCACTGGGGAATCCCGCCTACCAGTGAATTTGCCCTCGTCTGCTTCACCTGACGTTACTATATAAGCGCCAGGATCCTTTCTTCTGCTTCAGAATCTCCACGACTATGGTGCTGTTCGCACCTACTCCTAGGTTGAGGGACTGATTACCTCATCTTCTGTACATAGTTCTACTGTCTTCAAGTTATGTCCTAGAATTTGTATTGATAAAGCCACTGGATGGCGAAACGTCTACAATAAAGATACCCAGATGTTGCACATGTGTCTTAATCTCAACTTGTCGGTATTGTATACCATTCGTACACAAGTGGAAATATAAACACATATGCAGTATAATGTGATCCTTTATTGACTACGTTTCGCCCACACAGTGGGCAGTTCTGTTTGTGACTTGAAAAAGCCCACTGTGTGGGCGAAACGTAGTCAATAAAGGATCACATTATACTGCATATGTGTTTATATTTCCATTGTGTCGGTATTTTATACCATTTATTTCCAACCCAGACAAGTCTGCTAAAACTCGTATCACAAGTGAACCACATCGCTTCACAGCTCTGGCGGGCTTGTCTCTGATTTACCGATGAAGCGAGGCACTGATACAACGACGGGGCCGCTAACACCTGGTCTGCTGGTTGGGAAGCGGCCTATATGGGAGTGTGACACACGTCGAACAAATTACAACATATTTTTTTTGCATGCCATAGTTGTACATAAGTGTTTCACCATACCCGCTACCAACCTCCCAGTCTCAGACCTTACAAGATGGCTCCTGGCTCGGTTCTAGAACCTCTTGCTTGCAATCATAAGACCTGAATCTAATCCCGTGGCTGGCTGAGACGTGAGTATATCTATTTACGCCTCTTACCGCTGTTTAGAAAGCAGTAAATAGGTACTCAAGTGTTAGAAAGCGTCTGCTATAATTATGTTTCCCCAGTATGATGATTACCAAGGTACATAAAGAATTTGGTTCTTCTTACTTGTGTAGATTAAGTCAAGTCCTAAGAGGAAGGTTCAGCCTGTATAATGAAGGTTCACCTGTATAATGAAGGTTCGCCTGTATAATGAAGGTTCGCCTGTATAATGAAGGTTCACCTGTATAATGAAGGTTCACCTGTATAATGAAGGTTCACCTGTATAATGAAGGTTCACCTGTATAACGAAGGTTCGCCTGTATAATGAAGGTTCACCTGTATAATGAAGGTTCACCTGTATAATGAAGGTTCGCCTGTATAATAAAGGTTCGCCTGTATAATGAAGGTTCGCCTGCATAATGAATGTTCGCCTGTATAATGAAGGTTCGCCTGTATAATGAAGGTTCACCTGTATAATGAAGGTTCGCCTGTATAATGAAGGTTCACCTGTATAATGAAGGTTCGCCTGTATAATGAAGGTTGAAGGTTCAATCTGTATAATGAAGGTTCAACCTGTATAATGAAGGTTCAACCTGTATAATGAAGGTTCAACCTGTATAATGAAGGTTCACCTGTATAATGAAGGTTCACCTGTATAATGAAGGTTCACCTGTATAATGAAGGTTCACCTGTATAATGAAGGTTCGCCTGTATAATGAAGGTTCACCTGTATAATGAAGGGTCGCCTGTATAATGAAGGTTCACCTGTATAATGAAGGTTCGCCTGTATAATGAAGGTTCACCTGTATAATGAAGGTTCAACCTGTATAATGAAGGTTCAACCTGTATAATGAAGGTTCAACCTGTATAATGAAGGTTCAACCTGTATAATGAAGGTTCAACCTGTATAATGAAGGTTCAACCTGTATAATGAAGGTTCAACCTGTATAATGAAGGTTCAACCTGTATAATGAAGGTTCAACCTGTATAATGAAGGTTCAACCTGTATAATGAAGGTTCAACCTGTATAATGAAGGTTCAACCTGTATAATGAAGGTTCAACCAGTATAATGAAGGTTCAACCTGTATAATGAAGGTTCAACCTGTATAATGAAGGTTCAACCTGTATAATGAAGGTTCAACCTATATAATGAAGGTTCAACCTGTATAATGAAGGTTCAACCTGTATAATGAAGGTTCAACCTGTATAATGAAGGTTCAACCTGTATAATGAAGGTTCGCCTTGAGTTCTGCTACAGGATAAAGTTCTCAACGAGACATTTCCACCCTAATAAAGCTCTCACTGATCAAAACGTTGTCATAACAACATTTCGCCAACCCTGTCTTTCATTTACTACAGACCGGCTTATTGCTCGTCCAGCAACACTCGCTTTACCGCGCTGTGTTTATTACCAGAGCAGCTGTTAGTAGTAATACCCACAGTAGTAAGGTAAATGGACACACATCCAATGTTATAATACACTTATTAATGCAATATCTCGCCCATCAGGTTCTACATCAAGCCATTGATTGGTTGGACAGAGATTCTGATTGGCGAAGTTGTTACTTTGTCTGAGTTATAATTATTTTTCCAACTCTCGGTTTTGTAGTTTTGGTTACAGAAGGTGCAGTTA
>NC_091334.1:29786765-29846765 GCF_038502225.1 Cherax quadricarinatus
ATGGTTGGTGTTTTTATTTAATAAATGTATGAACGAGTAGAAGGTACCTGGGACTGGCAGAGAGCATGCATAGTTCCTTTGTATAAAGGCAAAGGGGACATAAGCGATTGTAAGAATTATAGGGGAATAATCCTGTTAAGTATTCCTGAGTAAGAAAGCATGATAGCTGATGAACAAGGAGGGTTTAGGAGGGGTAGGGGATGTGTGGATGAAGTGTCTACAGTAAAACATATAGGTGAACAGTATTTAAATAAGGGTAAAGAGGTTTTCGTTGCATTTATGGATTTTGAAAAAGCATATGATATAGTGGATACTGAAGCAATGTGGCAGATGTTGCAAGTGTGTGGGGTAGGTGATCGGTTAATAGAAGCAGTGAAGAGTTTTTACGAGGATAGTGAGGCTCAGGTTAGAATATTTAGGAGAGAGGGAGATTATTTCCCAGTAAAAATAGGCCTTAGACAAGGATGTGTGATGTCACCATGGATGTTCAATATATTTATATATGAGGTTGTAATAGAAGTGAATGCGTGGGTCTTGGCAAGAGGTGTGGGGTTAAAAGATGAATCTTACTCAAAGTGGGAGTTGTCACAGTTGCTCTTTGCTGATGACACTGTGCTTTTGGGAGATTCCGAAGAGAAGTTGCAGAGGTTGGTGGATGAGTTTGGTAGGGTATGTAAAAGAAGAAAATTAAAAATGAATATAGGGAAGGGTTAAGTGATGAGGATAACAAAAAATAAAGTAGGTAAAGATTGGAAGGAGGGACCATGAACAAAGTGAATGTGTTAAGATATTTGGGAGTGGACTCGTGGTGAATGTTGCAACAAGGAGATGGCTGGAGGCAGTGGAGATGTGGTGTCTGAAGGCAATGTGTGGTGTACTCACTTAATTGTGCTCACCTAATTGTAATTGCAGGGGTCGAGACTTAGCTCCTGGCCCTGCCTCTTCAATGAACGCTACTAGGTCCTCTCTCTCCCTGCTCCATGAGCATTATCATACCTAGTCTTAAAGCTATGTATGGTTCCTGCCTCCACTACATCACTCGCCAAACTGTTCCACTTCCCGACGATGAATATTATGCAAAGAATCCGGAACTTGAAGATCAGGAGGTGCGGGGATTCTAAAAGTATTATCCAGAAGGCTGAATAAGGGTTATTGAGGTGGTTCGGATATTTAGAAAGTATGGAACAGAATAGAATGACTTTGAGGGTGTACATATCTGTAGTGGAAAGAAGGGGAGGAGGGGTCCTGCTAGGAGAGGTTGGAGGGAGGGTGGTAAAGGAGGTTTCGTGAGCGAGGGCTTAAACTTCCAGTAAGCGTTCATGAGCGTGTTAGGAGTGAGTGGAGACGAATAGTTTTTATGACGACTTGCTGTTGGAGTGTGAGCAAAGTAACAATTATGAAGGGATTCAGGGACGTAGCTGGACGTGGGAGGTACAGTGACTGCACTCTGAGGGAGGGGTGTAAATGTGTTGTTATGTGATCTGTGGTGTCATGCCTCTGGCAAGACAGTGGTGGAGTGAATGATCTTGAAAGTGTTTCTTTTTTCTCGGGTGACCTGCCTTGGTGGGAGACGGCTGATGCCTGAATGAAAGCAATATTATATATATTTCTCTCTTTCTCTCTTTCTCTCTCTCTCTTTCTCTCTTTCTCTCTTTCTCTCTCTCTCTCTCTCTCTCTCTCTCTCTCTCTCTCTCTCTCTCTCTCTCTCTCTCTCTCTCTCTCCTCTCTCTCTCTCTCTCTCTCTCTCTCTCTCTCTCTCTCTCACACACACACACATGTATATATATATATATATATATATATATATATATATATATATATATATATATATATATATATATATATATATATATATATATATATTTATGTATAGTTCTTCTTTCAACACACCGGCCGTATCCCACCGAGGCTGGGTGTCCCAAAAGGAAAAACGAAAGTTTCTCCTTTAAAATTTATTAATATATACAGGAGAAGGGGTTACTAGCCCCTTGCTCCTGGCATTTTAGTCGCCTCTTACAACACGCATGGCTTACGGAGGAAGAATTCTGTTCCACTTCCCCATGGAGATAAGAGGAAATAAACAAGAACAAGA
Organism: Cherax quadricarinatus; assembly: GCF_038502225.1. NCBI lineage: Eukaryota > Metazoa > Arthropoda > Malacostraca > Decapoda > Parastacidae > Cherax > Cherax quadricarinatus. The sequence goes on from NC_091334.1 coordinate 29,788,858, forward strand.
ACTAGAAAGAAAATAGAAGAAAACCCAGAGGGGTGTGTATATATATGCTTGTACATGTATGTGTAGTGTGACCTAAGTGTAAGTAGAAGTAGCAAGACGTACCTGAAATCTTGCATGTTTATGAGACAGAAAAAAGAACACCAGCAATCCTACCATCATGTAAAACAATTACAGGCTTCCGTTGTACACTCACTTGGCAGGACGGTAGTACCTCCCTGGGCGGTTGCTGTCTACCAACCTACTACCTATATATATATATATATATATATATATATATATATATATATATATATATATATATATATATATATATATATATATATATATATATTCATTAATAAATCTCTTAAAAAGTTTGCGTAAATAGTTTTTTTTTTCTGAAAAATCCACTGGCAGCAATTTGGAGTTAATCCAGTAAGGTTTAGTGAGAGGCTGAGAGGGTCAATATTCGATCATGACACCAAAAAATCTCATCAAAAAATTTTCCATGGAGAAGGGTTATGGATGACAAGCTCAGGAGATTATACAGATAGCAAAATCCTTAAGCTCAATCTCGGATCATTTTCAACTGACATGATAGTTGTCCAGGACGGAGAGATTAGATTTTTTTAGATTTAGCCACCGAGGTGGCTAGTATATTGTGGACGCCATACCTATCTTTTGAACGGTAGCACAAGAGTATATGGATACACAAAAGGCAGGAACTAGGCCTCAAAAGGGTTAACAGGAGAACATCTGGATTTATATCTACAGTTTATTTTTCTGTTACAAGCAAATTAAAGGTAATTTGCTTAATATATCCGGTATCTTGTTAGACAGAAAGATACTCTGAAATTATTAGTTGATATTTAGAAGTAATTTTTTTAAATCTCACCTGGTCATTTCTCACACTAGATAAAGTGAACCAGGAACAAAATCCATTGTCTGACACTCCTTTCATCTCTCCACAGAAGCGTGTAAACATCACTGTATAAATAACTTTCCAATGTGATATATCTCCTCTTATCCTTCAGAGTGCATACACAGTATTTCTCAGCTCAGGAGCTTGAGTTCAGCTAACCTATTTCCATATATCCCTTCATAAATGTTAACAGGCTCAAACTAACAGCAAGTTAGAACCTAAATAACAGTAGTCTCTTCTCTGATCTAACATGAACACACACACACTCCTATCACACCTCCACACCATCGTAATTCATATGTTCCTTCTGTATATAATACTCAAATACTCACTACATAATAATCTCAGACATGTCATCTCTACCTTATCCAGCTTTCTCCTTGCTGCAACGTTGAAAGACCATTCCTCATACACACACGAGTGTGATGATATCAATATACTCAATGAAGGGAACGTTCGCAAGTGCACTGTAATCCTGTCTATATTAGGATGCATGTAAGTGGTTTGGACTTTATTTACTGTCCACTATTGTCATAGACGTATATATATCAAAACTACCTTTTAACCAAGTCAATGGTTAAGTATCCACGAAGGGAGACCTTTTTTTTAACTCGACCACGCCTTGCACGATCGGCTTTAAATTTACAACGCTGGTGTATGGTATCTCAGCCAAGAATCTAGAAACACTTGGCATGTGCAGGCTCCTTATGGTCAGAGTTGTTCAACCGTTTACCAGCATCCTGCAACACCTCTAATAACTTCCAAAGCCTCAGTGGTAGAGAATATAACGTACCAAACAAGTGCCACCAAATTCCAAAACAATGCTGAGAAAATCCAGATAAGTAGGAGCAGATTTACTGAATTTCACGGGAAAAAATATGAAATTTTTTCCCTGTTAAATCACGTTACGCAAACTCCAGTTTACATCTTTTAATCGTCTCTAATATTTAATTGCTGATGTATCTGACGGTCAAGTTTTCTTTATGTCTGAACAATTCTGTCAATATAGGTAAAAAAACGAAAACTTAAAATCTTTGCAATTCCTTCCATTACTAGAGAATGACCCATCTGATAGGCTTCAAATTTTTACAACTGGTGTTGCTTCCAGAATGCAAGATTCGTGCAATTAATGGTCACAGATCGGGCCGCGGGGGCGTTGACCCCCGGAACTCCGTCCAGGAACACACAATACTCAATTTGTTAATTTCTTAATTTTTTTTAGCATAATTTGTATACAAAAACTATAGAGTACTTCTGATTGTCTTCCAGATAGTAATGATGAATTCTGAAGATTAAGACACATGTGGAACAGTTGGGTGTCTTTATTGATGAAACGTTTCGCTCACATAGTAGGTTTCTTCAGTCAAATACAGAGGCAGCAGTTGTAGTGAACTGCAGGTGATGCAATCAGTCCATCAACCTGTGAGAAAAATGTATTTGAGGGACTGACCTCCTCAAATACTTTTTCTCCAAGGTTGGACTGATTACATAATCTTTATTTCATTACCACTACTGCCTCTGTATTTGACCGAAGAAGCCTACTGTGTAGGCGATACGTTTAATCAATAAAGGCACCCAATTGATGCATATGTGTCTTAATCTTCAACTTGTCGGTGTTTTAAATCGTCACAAATTAGGATTCTTTTTGGAATCAGATCAGTTTCTATAGAATGTACCTTCTGATCGACTTCAAACTTTGACCGCTGGTGGACTTTGTTAAAAGAAAAGTTGGCTTTCACTCTGAGCTGTGTGATTTTCAAAAAATATTTATTAATGTAATAACTAGAGAATGTCTCTTCTGTTGGTTGATTTATGTTGGAGTTAATGCCATTGTTCAAGCTTCCGTGTTGACTGTGTCTGCATTAATCTGTTAGACTTGAGTACCATCATCCTCAGTGTTCCCTTGCACCATTATTATCACTGTTACACCCGAGTACCATCATCCTCAGTGTTCCCTTGCACCATTATTATCACTCTTACACGCGAGTACCATCATCCTCAGTGTACCCTTGCACCATTATTATCACTGTTACACCCGAGTACCATCATCCTCAGTGTTCCATTGCACCATCACTGCTACACCCGAGTACCATCTTCCTCAGTGTTCCCTTGCACCATTATTATCACTGTTACACCCGAGTACCATCATCCTCAGTGTTCCCTTGCACCATTATTATCACTGTTACACCCGAGTACCATCATCCTCAGTGTTCCCTTGCACCATTATTATCATTGTTACACCCGAATACCATCATCCTCAGTGTTTCCTTGCACCATTATTATCACTGTTACACCCGAATACCATCATCCTCAGTGTTCCCTTGCACCATTATTATCATTGTTACACCCGAATACCATCATCCTCAGTGTTTCCTTGCACCATTATTATCACTGTTACACCCGAGTACCATCATCCTCAGTGTTCCCTTGTTCCATTATTATCACTGTTATACCCGAGTACCATCATCCTCAGTGTTCCCTTGCACCATCACTGCCACACTCGAGTACCATCTTCCTCAGTGTTCCCTTGCACCATTATTATCACTGTTACACCCGAGTACCATCATCCTCAGTGTTCCCTTGCACCATTATTATCACTGTTATACCCGAGTACCATCATCCTCAGTGTTCCCTTGCACCATTATTATCACTGTTACACCTGAATACCATCATCCTCAGTGTTTCCTTGCGCCATTATTATCACTGTTACACCCGAATACCATCATCCTCAGTGTTCCCTTGCACCATTAATATCACTGTTATACCCGAGTACCATCATCCTCAGTGTACCCTTGCACCATTATTATCGCTGTTACACCCGAGTACCATCATCCTCAGTGTTCCCTTGCACCATTATTATCACTGTTACACCCGAATACCATCATCCTCAGTGTTTCCTTGCGCCATTATTATCACTGTTACACCCGAATACCATCATCCTCAGTGTTCCCTTGCACCATTATTATCACTGCTACACCCGAGTACCATCAACATCAGTGTTTCCTTGCACCATCATTATCACTGCTACACCCGAGTACCATCAACATCAGTGTTTCCTTGCACCATCATTATCACTGGTACTACATTCCCTCAGACACTCTTGAGACTACCAGAGTTACAACCTCCACATACTCTACAGCTGTTTTGTAGAAACTGGTACAAAATACCTGCAGGTTGAAGATTCAGACACATGTGCAACAGTTGGGTAGCTTTATTGTTGGAACATTTCGCCTACACAGCAGGCTTCCTCAGTTAAATACAGAGGTAGCAGGTGTAGTGATATGAAGATGATGCATTGAGTACATGAACATTTGAGAAATAGTATTTGAGGTGGTCAGTCCCTCAGCCTGAAGAACTCATCACCATGGTCTAGAATGATGAAGACTTCCTCCAGCCTCATCGTTACCACTTTAACTTCAGAATCCTGGACTGTCTTGCAGGCTGGAATACCATCCTGGAAGTTAGTTACCATCTTAAGAGAACAGCAGCATTATATAATGATCTAATTTCATTTTTGTTTAGCCTTATGTGTGTTTTTACATAAAATCAATTATCTTTTTTTTAAGTAATGAGATAAAATCGTTTTTCTAGCGTTATTGTTATTAATAAACACGTTGATAATTAAATATCATACCTGCCTTCCCTTGTGCTTATATACTCATTAAATATCTCATTTTTAAACAAGGTCAGATTTTCCCTGCCAACACGAACAGGTAAAGCAACCAAGTATTTCCTTAACGCTCTGGTGCATCCAATTATAAACTCTTTGATTTACACTGACGCCTCAACATCCACCTGCCTTTTTCCCCTATTGTTTATTTTGTGATTCACTTAATTTTTCATAAACTCAATAGCCAATTGATCCATTTCCACAAATCACTCACTTCTTCCAGGATTCCTTCCGTAATTTTGGTAATAAGTCATTAATGGTTTAATTCTTCTTTACTCTCATAGTTGATCTTTTCTGTGTTTGCTTTGAGTTATCCAATATTTGGGAATCTTTATTGTCGACACGTATCGCCAGCCAGTGTCTTCTTCAGTCCAGTCCAGTGAACAACAGTGGAAGATAAGGAGAAGTTGGAGGTAATCAGTCCCTTAACCTTCAGCCAAAACGTTCAACACCAGCCACAACCTCCACCACTAGCCACAACCTCCACCACTAGCCACAACCTCCACCACTAGCCACAACCTCCACCACTAGCCACAACCTCCACCACTAGCCACAACCTCCACCACTAGCCACAACCTCCACCACCAGCCACAACCTCCACCACCAGCCACAACCTCCACCACCAGCCACAACCTCCACCATCACCCACAACCTCCACCACCAGCCACAACCTCCACCACCAGCCACAACCTCCACCATCACCCACAACCTCCACCACCAGCCACAACGTCCACCACCAGCCACAACCTCCACCACCAGCCACAACCTCCACCACCAGCCACAACGTCCACCACCAGCCACAACGTCCACCACCAGCCACAACGTCCACCACCAGCCACAACGTCCACCACCAGCCACAACCTCCACCACCAGCCACAACCTCCACCACCAGCCACAACCTCCACCACCAGCCACAACCTCCACCACCAGCCACAACCTCCACCACCAGCCACAACGTCCACCACCAGCCACAACCTCCACCACCAGCCACAACCTCCACCACCAGCCACAACCTCCACCACCAGCCACAACCTCCACCACCAGCCACAACCTCCACCACCAGCCACAACCTCCACCACCAGCCACAACCTCCACCACCAGCCACAACCTCCACCACCAGCCACAACCTCCACCACTAGCCACAACCTCCACCACCAGCCACAACCTCCACCACCAGCCACAACCTCCACCACCAGCCACAACCTCCACCACCAGCCACAACCTCCACCACCAGCCACAACCTCCACCACCAGCCACAACCTCCACCACCAGCCACAACCTCCACCACCAGCCACAACCTCCACCACCAGCCACAACCTCCACCACCAGCCACAACCTCCACCACCAGCCACAACGTCCACCACCAGCCACAACCTCCACCACCAGCCACAACCTCCACCACCAGCCACAACCTCCACCACCAGCCACAACCTCCACCACCAGCCACAACCTCCACCACCAGCCACAACCTCCACCACCAGCCACAACCTCCACCACCAGCCACAACGTCCACCACCAGCCACAACCTCCACCACCAGCCACAACCTCCACCACCAGCCACAACCTCCACCACCAGCCACAACCTCCACCACCAGCCACAACGTCCACCACCAGCCACAACCTCCACCACCAGCCACAACCTCCACCACCAGCCACTTCCTCTCACGCTTCCCTCTGTTATCATATTGATGAGTTTCAGACTGCTTCACCTGCTCTCTCTCTCTCTCTCTCTCTCTCTCTCTCTCTCTCTCTCTCTCTCTCTCTCTCTCTCTCTCTCTCTCTCTCTCTCTCTCTCTCTCTCTCTCTCTCTCTCTCTCTCTCTCTCTCTCACTCACTCTCTTTTACACAGTGTTTTACAAGGTTAAGGTAAGGGTTCCTAATATTATTAACATTCTTAAAGTTGTTACCTACATCATCTCATTACAAAACAGTTTTATTATTAAGATACGTACCAGTAGGGAACATGATGAAGTTGGAGCCATCTGTGGGCCAGTATTTTCATTTAGTCATCTGAATTTATTTGACTGGTGTCATTATGCTGTACGAACATGTTATAGAGTTGAGTCATGAATAAATGATCTCAGATGAAGTGATGTCCTGGGGAAAGGAACAGTAGGTAAGTTTATTCAGGTATACACAAATACAGTTACATAGATTATCGTACATAGCAGCATATGTGTAGAGAACAGTCAGAGTGTAGTTGCTGTTTGCTGCCCGTCTTGTGGTGTAGGAGCTGACTAGTTCACGCTAGTTCAATCACCACTAATACCGTACCGGAGGGGTTCAAGGAGGCCAGAGTTACTCCTATCTTCAAGAAAAATAGTAGGTCTAATGTAAGCAACTATAGGCCTGTTAGTATACTCAGTATAATATCTAAAATTCTAGAGAGGGCGGTGTATTCTCAAGTAGTTAAGTACCTTAATGACAACAACATTCTCCATAGCTATCAATCGGGCTTTAGTAGATCCTACTCAACCGACACCTCCCTTATTAATCTGATGGATTACCTGAGAACTGAAATGTCAAAGGGGAACCTCATAGGTATGGTAACCTTAGACCTACAAAAGGCCTTCGATACTGTCAACCACAATATATTATCTAATAAACTTCAAGCTATCGGTATAGGTTCTGTAGACTGGTTTAAGTCCTACCTTAGCAACAGGAAACAAATAGTCAAAATCAACAAAACAGAATCAGAACCCCTGCCGATAACATGTGGAGTTCCCCAAGGTAGTATTCGGGTCCCTTATTATTCTTATGTTATGTCAATGATATGCCTATCAGTGTCAAGTGCAAACTCCTACTGTATGCAGATGACAGTGCTCTGTTAGTGTCAGGTAAAGACCCACAAGATATTGCTAATGTTTTAACACTGGAACTGGAGTCCTGCAGCAAATGGTTAGTAGACAACACACTATCATTACACCTCGGGAAAACTGAAGCCATTCTCTTTGGAACGAAATATAAACTGAGAAGGGTAAATAATTTTAATGTTCAGTGTAATGGGGAGCCCATCACTTTGGTTTCATCAGTAAAATATCTGGGAATCCCCTTTGACCCATGCATGTCAGGAGAATTGATAGGGAACAGTGTAGTAAAGAAAGCGAATGCCAGACTGAAGTTCCTGTATAGACAAGCACAGTGTCTACCTACTGAGGCTCGCAGGACCCTATGTCTAGCCCTTATACAATGCCATATGGATTACGCTTGCTCTTCTTGGTACTCTGCCTTGACAAAAAAACTGAAAGATAGACTGCAAATCACCCAGAACAAAATCGTAAGATTCATCCTGGGGCTGGGACCAAGAGAACATGTAGGCCAGGATGAATTACAGCAGTTGGATATGCTGAATGTTGAAGACAGAGTAAAACAACGAAAGCTAAATCATGTTTATAAAATTGCTCACAAACAGTGTCCAGAATATCTTGCTGTCAATTTTGTCAAGGTTGGGAACCAGAGCAATCATAGTACTAGGGGGAGAGAGCACAACTTTGTAGTACCCACAGTCAGTGGCCAGGCATCAAACACCTTTTATTGTACAGCAATAAAGGAATGGAACAGACTGCCCGCACATGTCAAAGCCAGTCATAGCATGAACCAGTTCAAGAAGACTGCCAAAAGGTGTCTGATGAATGTAGCTACAGAAAGGGAGGGGAATGATTTTCTATTTTTTTAGCTAACATACGTGTAAATTTTACCTTATTCCTAGTAATGACCCTCGTATTGTAGATAGTCTTAATGACCCTCGTGTAGTAGATAGTCTTAATTACCCTCGTATTGTAGATAGTCTTAATGACCCTCGTGTAGTAGATAGTCTTAATGACCCTCGTGTAGTAGATAGTCTTAATGACCCTCGTGTAGTAGATAGTCTTAATGACCCTCGTGTAGTAGATAGTCTTTTTAGTATGATAATAAGATGTTATCTTCATTGTAGAATAATAAGAAAATATTATAACCTTTATATTATAATAATAAGGTAAAAGGACCCCAATGGAAATAAGTCACTCTGTCTGACTTTTTTGTGTTATCCCAGGTTATCCCAGGTTATCCCAGGTTCTCTACACATATGCTGCTATGTATGATAATTCTATGTAACTGTATTTGTGTATACCAGAATAAACTTACTTACTTACTTACTTAATCCAAGTGTGGTACTTTGACAATACTGGCCTTGTACATAACAGTAAAGCCACCTACATTCCTCCTGTGTTGAAGGCTCTGCTGAAATGACAGATCTATCAGGATGGGTCCAGGGGAGAGATGAGTCTTCTTGCTCTATTCTCTATTCTGTCAAGAAGTCACAGATGAAATGGAAGGATGAAGGGGGAGGGGGAATGGCAGGCAACCCAAGAAAGCTCTCTCTCTCTCTCTCTCTCTCTCTCTCTCTCTCTCTCTCTCTCTCTCTCTCTCTCTCTCTCTCTCTCTCTCTCTCTCTCTCTCTCAAACACACACACACACAACCATTTACCTGCAGTACCTTACTTTCCTTCCCTAATAACATTTAAAAATATCTAGAAATAAGATCACATTCTTCAATGGAATTACAAACAATCTTAAAATAAATGAAATTTGGTTTACCATCATTACTGATTATCGAATAAAAAATACTTATCATGGGAATAAATGCTTGTCACGGTTTTGACGTTTCTTGTGTTTAACAGGTGTCATGTTAACTCCAACAATGTCATGTTAACTCCAACAATGTCATGTTAACTCCAACAATGTCATGTTAACTCCAACAATGTCATGTTAACTCCAACAATGTCATGTTAACTCCAACAATGTCATGTTAACTCCAACAATGTCATGTTAACTCCAACTATGTCATATTAACTCCAACAATGTCATGTTAACTCCAACAATGTCATGTTAACTCCAACAATGTCATGTTAACTCCAACAATGTCATGTTAACTCCAACAATGTCATGTTAACTCCAACAATGTCATATTAACTCCAACAATGTCATGTTAACTCCAACAATGTCATGTTAACTCCAACAATGTCATGTTAACTCCAACAATGTCATGTTAACTCCAACTATGTCATATTAACTCCAACAATGTCATGTTAACTCCAACTATGTCATGTTAACTCCAAGAATGTCATGTTAACTCCAACAATGTCATGTTAACTCCAACAATGTCATGTTAACTCCAACAATGTCATGCTAACTCCAACAATGTCAGGTTAACTCCAACAATGTCATGTTAACTCCAACAATGTCATGTTAACTCCAACAATGTCATGTTAACTCCAACAATGTCATGCTAACTCCAACAATGTCAGGTTAACTCCAACAATGTCATATTAACTCCAACAATGTCATGTTAACTCCAACAATGTCATGTTAACTCCAACAATATCATGTTAACTCCAACAATGTCATGTTAACTCCAACTATGTCATGCTAACTCCAACAATGTCATGTTAACTCCAACAATGTCATGCTAACTCCAACAATGTCAGGTTAACTCCAACAATGTCATGTTAACTCCAACAATGTCATGTTAACTACAACAATGTCATGTTAACTCCAACAATGTCATGTTAACTCCAACAATGTCAGGTTAACTCCAACAATGTCATGTTAACTCCAACAATGTCATGTTAACTTCAACAATGTCATGTTGACTCCAACAATGTCATGCTAACTCCAACAATGTCAGGTTAACTCCAACAATGTCATGTTAACTCCAACAATGTCATGTTAACTCCAACAATGTCATGCTAACTCCAACAATGTCATGTTAACTCCAACAATGTCATGCTAACTCCAACAATGTCATGTTAACTCCAACAATGTCATGTTAACTCCAACAATGTCATGTTAACTCCAACAATGTCATGTTAACTCCAACAATGTCATGCTAACTCCAACAATGTCATGTTAACTCCAACAATGTCATGCTAACTCCAACAATGTCATGTTAACTCCAACAATGTCATGTTAACTCCAACAATGTCATGCTAACTCCAACAATGTCATGTTAACTCCAACAATGTCATGTTAACTCCAACAATGTCATGTTAACTCCAACAATGTCATGCTAACTCCAACAATGTCATGTTAACTCCAACAATGTCATGTTAACTCCAACAATGTCATGCTAACTCCAACAATGTCATGTTAACTCCAACAATGTCATGTTAACTCCAACAATGTCATGCTAACTCCAACAATGTCATGTTAACTCCAACAATGTCATGCTAACTCATGCTAACAATGTCATGTTAACTCCAACAATGTCATGTTAACTCCAACAATGTCATGTTAACTCCAACAATGTCATGTTAACTCCAACAATGTCATGTTAACTCCAACAATGTCATGTTAACTCCAACAATGTCATGTTAACTCCAACAATGTCATGTTAACTCCAACAATGTCATGTTAACTCCAACAATGTCATGTTAACTCTAACAATGTCATGTTAACTCCAACAATGTCATGTTAACTCCAACAATGTCATGTTAACTCCAACAATGTCATGTTAACTCCAACAATGTCATGTTAACTCCAACAATGTCATGTTAACTCCAACAATGCCATGTTAACTCCAACAATGTCATGTTAACTCCAACAATGTCATGTTAACTCCAACAATGTCATGCTAACTCCAACAATGTCATGTTAACTCCAACAATGTCATGCTAACTCCAACAATGTCATGTTAACTCCAACAATGTCATGTTAACTCCAACAATGTCATGTTAACTCCAACAATGTCATGTTAACTCCAACAATGTCATGTTAACTCCAACAATGTCATGTTAACTCCAACAATGTCATGTTAACTCCAACAATGTCATGTTAACTCCAACAATGTCATGTTAACTCCAACAATGTCATATTAACTCCAACAATGTCATGTTAACTCCAACAATGTCATGTTAACTCCAACAATGTCATGTTAACTCCAACAATGTCATGTTAACTCCAACAATGTCATGTTAACTCCAACAATGTCATGTTAACTCCAACAATGTCATGCTAACTCCAACAATGTCATGTTAACTCCAACAATGTCATGTTAACTCCAACAATGCCATGTTAACTCCAACAATGTCATGTTAACTCCAACAATGTCATGTTAACTCCAACAATGTCATGTTAACTCTAACAATGTCATGTTAACTCCAACAATGTCATATTAACTCCAACAATGTCTTGTTAACTCCAACAATGTCATGTTAACTCCAACAATCTCATATTAACTCCAACAATGTCATATTAACTCCAACAATGTCATGTTAACTCCAACAATGTCATATTAACTCCAACAATGTCATGTTAACTCCAACAATGTCATGTTAACTCCAACAATGTCATGTTAACTTCAACAATGTCATGTTAACTCCAACAATGTAATGTTAACTCCAACAATGTCATATTAACTCCAACAATATCATGTTAACTTCAACAATGTCATGTTAACTCCAACAATGTCATGTTAACTCCAACAATGTCATATTAACTCCAACAATGTCATGTTAACTCCAACAATGTCATGTTAACTCCAACAATGTCATGTTAACTCCAACAATGTCATATTAACTCCAACAATGTCATGTTAACTCCAACAATGTCATGTTAACTCCAACAATGTCATGTTAACTCTAACAATGTCATGTTAACTCCAACAATGTCATGTTAACTCCAACAATGTCATATTAACTTCAACAATGTCATGTTAACTCCAACAATGTCATGTTAACTCCAACAATGTCATGTTAACTCCAACAATGTCATGTTAACTCTAACAATGTCATGTTAACTCCAACAATGTCATGTTAACTCCAACAATGTCATATTAACTTCAACAATGTCATGTTAACTCCAACAATGTCATGTTAACTCCAACAATGTCATGTTAACTCCAACAATGTCATGTTAACTTCAACAATGTCATGTTAACTCCAACAATGTCATGTTAACTCCAACAATGTCATGTTAACTCCAACAATGTCATGTTAACTCCAACAATGTCATGTTAACTCCAACAATGTCATATTAACTTCAACAATGTCATGTTAACTCCAACAATGTCATGTTAACTCCAACAATGTCATGTTAACTCCAACAATGTCATGTTAACTCCAACAATGTCATGTTAACTCCAACAATGTCATGTTAACTCCAAGATCTCGCACTGTTTACTCTCCTGCTTTCACATGATTTTAATAATTCTCACATCTTTCTCTTATTTTATCAGTTAACTCTCATATTTGTTATTTTAACAATTATTATCTCTTATATCTCTTATTTTATTTTTTTTATCTCTGTATAACTGTTATTTTAACAATTCTTACACCTTTTTCAATGATATTTTCACATTTCTTATCTCTTTTCCAGTAATGTGGAGAAATTTTCTCCAGGAGGGGGGTATCAGCCCCCTTCAGCCCCTTTCAGCCCCTTTCAGCCCTGAGGGGCCCAGCCCTCTCAGAAGGGGCAAGTATCTTGTTTACTGCTACAGCAAGTAATTGATCCCAGATGCAGTACCAGTATGTGACGTGGTCAAGCGACCTCCGCTCCTTGCAAGACTCCAGTGTTGCAAAGTGTAATTTAATAAAAGACAGTCCATCTCTTACCTTAGCAGGACAATTAAGGAAAATCCTGCTCCCACTTTATTACCATGGTAAAGATAGTGTACATTGTTGTCTATGCTTAAGACAGCAAGATTCAAACATTCTGCTTTGCTTCATGGAGGAAGTGGCAAGGAAGCAAAAGTACTAGGTCAGCTTTTCCTTTATGTGCTAGGGACAGTGACGGTGTAAGAGGCTGTGGCGTCTTCAGATTACTTTTGACTCTACTGAGAGTCACACTGACGCCAGGATAACCAACAAAGAACACTGATCCGTGTGTTAGTGTGAACAAAGTGTCTCACAAAACACAATAAACACTTACAGAGAAGTGTGATCAGCTTCTTCAGTGATAAAATTGTGAACAATAAAGACAAATCTTGTGGAACATAGTGTACCAGTGTGCGTATTCCTAGACTATGGAAGACGTGGACATCCAAGGACACTTCAGCTTCTATCAAGTCACCGATACCTGTCGAAGGTGTGAAGAACACCATAGCTCACGCTACAAGAGCAAGGTAGGTTACGAATTTCTTGTAGTACGGGGGACTGCGCAGTTCTTGAGTCGCAAGGAGTTTGTAATCAACCTATAGTCGGCAGTGAGGTGCGGACTTTTGAGTCCACACAAGTAAGTTTGTCAGCCATCAGAGAATGAAATATGCTGACATAACACCCCCTAGGGGTAATTTATTGTTTGATAAATTAGACACACATGCAACTCTTGGGTATCTTTATTGAGGAAACGTTTCGCCACACAGTGGCTTCATCAGTCCATACGAAGGAGAAACTTGAAGAACAGGAGGAGAATGAGGTAATCAGTCCCTCAACCTTGAGTCGATGTGTTCAGTCCATCAATCTTGAATAGAATACGGCATATCAGCCTAGAAGCAGCTTATAAACCATATCTAGGCATATCTAGGCTGATATGCCGTATTCTATTCAAGATTGATGGACTGAACACATCGACTCAAGGTTGAGGGATGATGAGATGATGAGAGATGATCATGACAAGGTTGAGGGATGATGAGATGATGAGAGATGATCATGACAAGGTTGAGGGATGATGAGATGATGAGAGATGATCATGACAAGGTTGAGGGATGATGAGATGATGAGAGATGATCATGACAAGGTTGAGGGATGATGAGATGATGAGAGATGATCATGACAAGGTTGAGGGATGATGAGATGATGAGAGATGATCATGACAAGGTTGAGGGATGATGAGATAATGAGAGATGATCATGACAAGGTTGAGGGATGATGAGATGATGAGAGATGATCATGACAAGGTTGAGGGATGATGAGATGATGAGAGATGATCATGACAAGGTTGAGGGATGATGAGGTGATGAGAGATGATCATGACAAGGTTGAGGGATGATGAGATGATGAGAGATGATCATGACAAGGTTGAGGGATGATGAGATGATGAGAGATGATCAGCTAAGTATTCCCTATATTTAAAATTATAAACTTAGCTGGTAACCCATTTCTCAACAAGTATCTCTTATTTTCAGATTTCTTATGTCTTTCTATATTTCTTAAATTTTTATTTACATATTCATTTTTTACCACTTTTACAATAACTTCCCATTTTTTTCAGATTTTGTTTAGCATTTTTCCAGCTTTTTTTATTATTTTTCCAGATTTTTAGAATTTTTCAGATTTGAAAATCCAGATTTTTACAAAGTTTCCGGATTTTTTACATATTTCTTTCAGACTTTTACCATTTTCTGTATTTTAGTTTTTTTTTTTCAAACTTCCACCATACTTCCACATTTTTTGCCTTTTTGTCCAGATTTTTAAGATTTTTTTGTTTTTTATTTTAAATTTTCAGAATTTCTGTCCTCTTTTTTTTGTAACTTTGAATTTGTTTACCGTTTTCTACACTTTTTACCATTTATACCATATTTTACCATTTTTTCATTAGTGCCATTATTCCACATTTTTTCACACCATGTTTTCAGATATTTTCCATTATTTGTCATTTCTCCTCATTTTCACTATTTTCCATAATTTACCATTTTTCTATTTATCATTGTTCCCATAATTAACTATTCCTCTACCTGGTAGACACGACGGAGGGATACAGGATAGTCGACCGGGTTTGTGTTTCTATTGACCTGGTATGTAAGATTGTAAGACTTGAGGAACACTGCAACAAGACTACTGGCCCATTCTTGGCAAGTTCTTCTCAAGACCAACCATGCCCACCCAGTCACATGTCCAGTCTTTTATCTAAGCTAAAATTTGCTTCAGTACCTCGTACTAATCAAACCCAGTCCTTCTCACTCATATAATTGTTCAATCTCTCTTTTGAAGCTACCCAAAGTTTTAGCTTCTATCACCCTACTTGGAAGACTGTTCCACACATGGATAACTCTGAAAGACAGTTCTTACCTGAGTGGGTGGCCCCTCTGATTAGGTGGGCTCTTAGTCTGGCAGGGAGGTGGGTGAATGGTAGGCAAGTAGGTGGGTTTTTGATCGGGTGGGCGGATAATCGAGTGGACTGAGAAACCTGCAGGTAGGCAGACTGCTTATCATTGTAAGCAGCTTAACTATACTGAAGATATGTTCCACTGTCTGTTTCTCAGTTCACATGATGCTAGTGTGTGTGCGTGTGTGTGTGTGCGTGTGTGTGTGTGCGTGTGTGTGTGTGCGTGTGTGTGTGTGTGTGTGTGTGTGTGTGTGTGTGTGTGTGTGTGTGTGTGTGTGTGTGTGTGTGTGTACTCACCTAATTGTACTCACCTAATTGTGGTTGCAGGGGTCGAGACTCAGCTCCTGGCCCCGCCTCTTCACTGATCGCTACTGGATCCTCTCTCTCTCTCTGCTTCCTGAGCTTTGTCATACCTCTTCTTAAAACTATGTATGGTTCCTGCCTCCACTACTTCACTTGCTAGGCTATTCCACTTGCTGACAACTCTATGACTGAAGAAATACTTCCTAACGTCCCTGTGACTCGTCTGAGTCTTCAGCTTCCAGTTGTGACCCCTTGTCCCTGTGTCCCCTCTCTGGAACATCCTATCTCTGTCCACCTTGTCTATTCCCCGCAGTATCTTGTATGTCGTTATCATGTCTCCCCTGACCCTTCTGTCCTCCAGTGTCGTCAGTCCGATTTCCCTTAACCTTTCCTCGTACGACATTCCCTTGAGCTCTGGGACTAGCCTTGTTGCAAACCTTTGTACTTTCTCTAACTTCTTGACGTGCTTGACCAGGTGTGGGTTCCAGACTGGTGCTGCATACTCCAGTATGGGCCTAACATACACAGTGTACAGTGTCTTGAACGATTCCTTATTAAGGTATCGGAACGCTATTCTCAGGTTTGCCAGGCGCCCGTATGCTGCAGCAGTTATTTGGTTGATGTGTGCCTCCGGTGACGTGCTCGGTGTTATGGTCACCCCAAGGTCTTTCTCCCTGAGTGAGGTCTGTAGTCTTTGTCCACCTAGCCTATACTCTGTCTGCGGTCTTCTTTGCCCCTCCCCAATCTTCATGACTTTGCATTTGGCTGGATTGAATTCGAGAAGCCAGTTACTGGACCACATGTCCAGCCTCTCCAGGTCTCTTTGCAGTCCTGCCTCATCCTCGTCCGATTTAATTCTTCTCATCAACTTCACGTCATCTGCGAACAGGGACACTTCAGAGTTTATTCCTTCCATCATGTCGTTCACATATATCAAAAATAGCACTGGTCCTAGAACTGACCCCTGTGGGACCCCGCTCGTAACAGGCGCCCACTGTGATACCTCTTCACGTACCATGACTCGTTGCTGCCTCCCTGTCAGGTATTCCCTTATCCATTGCAGTGCCCTTCCTTTTACGTGTGCCTGATCCTCCAGCTTCTGCACTAATCTCTTGTGGGGAACTGTGTCAAAGGCCTTCCTGCAGTCTAGGAAAACGCAATCTACCCAACCCTCTCTCTCGTGTCTTACTTCTGTTACCTTGTCATAAAACTCCAGGAGGTTTGTGATACAAGATTTGCCTTCCATGAACCCATGCTGGTTTTCATTTATAATCTTGTACCTTTCCAGGTGTTCGACCACTCTCCTCCTGATAATCTTCTCCATGACTTTGCACACGATACATGTCAGAGACACAGGTCTGTAGTTTAGTGCCTCGTTTCTGTTTCCTTTCTTAAATATGGGGACTACATTAGCTGTCTTCCATTTCTCAGGTAGTTGCCCAGTTTCAAGGGATGTGTTGAAGATTGTGGTTAGAGGCACACACAGCATCTCTGCTCCTTCTCTAAGGACCCATGGGGAGATGTTGTCCGGTCCCATCGCCTTTGAGGTGTCAAGGTCACTTAAGAGCTTCTTCACCTCCTCCTCAGTTGTTCGTATGTCATCCAACACTTGTTGGTATACTCCCTCTTGATGTTCCCTTCTGTGCTGTCTTCCCACATCCCTTCCTGTCTCTACTGTAAAAACTTCCTTAAATCTCCTGTTTAGCTCCTCACATACCTCCTGATCATTTCTTGTGAGTTCTCCACCTTCTGTCCTTAATCTGATCACTGTGTGTGTGTGTGTGTGTGTGTGTGTGTGTGTGTGTGTGTGTGTGTGTGTGTGTGTGTGTGTGTGTGTGTGTGTGTGTGTTTGTGTGTGTGTGTGTGTGTGTGTGTGTGTGTGTGTTTGTGTGTGTGTGTGTGTGTGTGTGTGTGTGTGTTTGTGTGTGTGTGTGTGTGTGTGTGTGTGTGTGTGTGTTTGTGTGTGTGTGTGTGTGTGTGTGTGTGTGTGTGTGTGTTTGTGTGTGTGTGTGTGTGTGTGTGTGTGTTTGTGTGTGTGTGTGTGTGTGTGTGTGTGTGTGTGTGTTTGTGTGTGTGTGTGTGTGTGTGTGTGTGTGTGTTTGTGTGTGTGTGTGTGTGTGTGTGTGTGTGTGTTTGTGTGTGTGTGTGTGTGTGTGTGTGTGTACTCGCCTATATGTGGTTACAAGGGTTGAGTTGTTTTTTTTCCAAACATTAAGATAGAATGACTCGAAAAAAAGACATTTACCATGGTTCATACACTAGCTGTCTTACCAGAAGTGCGCAGACATCTCAAATGCAAGTGACCCTCTGAACTGCAACATCGTCAACCTCTCCTTCAGACTTCAAGCACTGTATTGTATCCCACCAGGACTCAAATCCAGCCAGCCATCTTCCGTGAATCGTTACATACAGGTTACCATTCTAACTCTTCGGCAACACATCAATATCTAAAAGTCACTTGTTTCTGTTGACTCCAGACTAACACTTTCATATCCTCTTAGTAAATGACTCACGAAACCGTAATGACACGATTCGTCTGTAAAAACTTGCATTTGTGGTCACAGTGGTGCCTATGCTAACCTTCCTATGGTGTAGCCAGCTGGCCCAGTGGCTAAGGCGTCGGTCTGGAGTTTTGTGACTCTCTGATCGCGGGTTCAAACCCCGCCAGTGGTATTGTTTCTTACTACGTCTTTCATCCTCTCCTAACTTTATCTGGGACGGCCTCTTATCTCCTCTTCCTTCTATCCCATATATAAATACCCACTTCGTATCAGGTTAATTATATTTTAATCTCACACCTTCCTCCAACCCCTTCCTCCAACACCTTCCTCCAACACCTTCCTCCAACACCTTCCTCCAACACCTTCCTCCAACACCTTCCTCCAACACCTTCCTCCAACACTTTCCCCCAACACCTTCCTCCAACACCTTCCTCCAACACCTTCCTCCAACACCTTCCTCCAACACTTTCCCCCAACACCTTCCTCCAACACCTTCCTTCAACACTTTCCTCCAACACCTTCCTCCAACACCTTCCTCCAACACTTTCCCCCAACACCTTCCTCCAACACCTTCCTCCAACACCTTCCTCCAACACCTTCCTCCAACACCTTCCTCCAACACCTTCCTCCAACACGTTCCTCCAACACCTTCCTCCAACACGTTCCTCCAACACCTTCCTCCAACACCTTCCTCCAACACCTTCCTCCAACACTTTCCCCCAACACCTTCCTCCAACACCTTCCTCCAACACCTTCCTCCAACACGTTCCTCCAACACCTTCCTCCAACACCTTCCTCCAACACCTTCCTCTAACACCTTCCTCCAACACCTTCCTCCAACACCTTCCTCCAACACCTTCCTCCAACACCTTCCTCCAACACCTTCCTCCAACACCTTCCTCCAACACCTTCCTCCAACACCTTCCTCCAACACCTTCCTCCAACACTTTCCCCCAACACCTTCCTCCAACACCTTCCTCCAACACTTTCCTCCAACACCTTCCTCCAACACCTTCCTCCAACATGTTCCTCCAACACCTTACCATATCTTAATCCTTCTTATAATTCTTCTATTGTTGATATTATCATTAATAGATAAAAATAAATATTTCACGATTTATATTATTTGACTTATTAACTGATGTATATAAGTAGGCTGATGTTATTATTGTAATCATGGGGGAGCGCTAAACCGGTAGGATTATACAGCGCATGTGGGGGAAGGTGGAAGGCATTCAGGCTCAGTTTAGGGAACTGGAGCACAGATCCAATTCCTTAGATCAAGAGCCCCTCACCAGCGTCAAGGAACCTCCTTTGAGGGGGTAAGTTAGACGTAACAACTACACCTGCATGTGTAGTAGCTCATCTCCTTAATTATACCAATTATATTAACATTAATTATTACCACCTAGACAAATTTGTTATTAAAGATCTTAAATCATATGTGGTCAGTTTACTTTCATCAAGTTGTTATCTGAAAGTACTGTTGAAAAGTCTCTTAATTTTTAAAGGATACCTGGACTAGGATATTCTCTGGAGAACTGTTAGAACCCCCGAAATAGGCTAGACGCTAGAAGGGGATCAATAAGCTGACCTTGTAGTATTCTCTGGAGATGCTAGAAAGGGATCAATAAGCTGACCTTGTAGTATTCTCTGGAGATGCTAGAAGGGGATCAATAAGCTGACCTTGTAGTATTCTCTGGAGATGATAGATGAGGATCAATAAGCTGACCTTGTAGTATTCTCTGGAGATGCTAGAAAGGGATTAATAAGCTGACCTTGTAGTATTCTCTGGAGATGCTAGAAGAGGATCAATAAGCTGACCTTGTAGTATTCTCTGGAGATGCTAGAAGGGGATCAATAAGCTGACCTTGTAGTATTCTCTGGAGATGCTAGAGGAGAATCAATAAGCTGACCTTTAGTATTCTCTGGAGATGTCTATACAGTATGGGTGTCTCATTTTGTAACAAACATCCATAGTAACTCCGCATATCTCCTCTGTCACCAGTCTTAATTTGAGCTTCACTCCGCATACAAGTTCTTACTATTTACTTAAGCTTCCATACCTCTGCATCATCTGTCATGATGCTCTGCTATCCAAACTCTCATATACCTGTTCTAAATTCTTAAATGCAACAAGCAGTGTTTTCTAACGAATCAAAGTATGTTTATTTTTAAGAATCAGTGTAAATACTTGGTTTATACAGGCCCAAGTCTTCCTAAATACCCTTGTTTTTCTGAAGCCTTTCTCAATGTTTTATCATTAACACTTTCAGCACTTATTCTACCGAGCACTTGGTATACTTGCACTATATCCCCACTTGGTATACTTGCACTATATCCCCACTTGGTATACTTGCACTATATCCCCACTTGGTCTAAATCCCATATGTCGTCGCTGCTTTACATTTCCATTCGTCTCTCTGCTTCATGCACTTCCTTCATACTCATTTTCCCCTTCTTTGTTTCTGTCAGATTTATTCAGGCTTATTACATGAAATCACTACTTTCTTTTCATAAACCTTTAGCAACTTTTTAGGCTATATTTTCCTTTCAGTGTCTTCACTTCTCCGTCTATCATCTTTTCCTTCTTAACTTCAAAGTCCATTCGATCACCAGACTTTCTCAACTTTTCAATCCCCCAGGAAAGCTTCTTGACAAGAAATTTTCTGACAGGGACCCATTCTTTCATTTGCTCTCCTTGCACACTCACTAAAATATTAATCTCTTTTCTTCTCTTCTATATATTTTAACTTGACAACCTCCCAGGCTATTTTTTTCTCCTTAATCACCTTCTTTGTCTGATCATTTCATCAATCATTTCTCCTTCCACCTGTACACATCCTCCTGTAACCATGTATGCTCTAACACTGCATTGTTAAATCTGTCCAATACTCTTTGACTCTCTCCTCCTGAATGAATGAATGAGTCTAGGTAAGACCCCAGTGGGGTGAGCGGGGAAGACGGGACAGGTGACGAATAACGTTGTAAACGGGTATCTTCAGCCATAAAGTGCCAGAGCTTAACGGACTCAGGCTTGATGCAAGTACAGCCTGCTCCTTCTGTTTTCCATACCGCCCCACGAGTGCTCAGCTGCTGGGTTAAAAGTCTTGAGTTGGGCAGCAGGCTTTCTTCGCAGGAGAGGACGGCAGGCAGGCTCACAAGAGAAGGCACCTCACATGTACGGTGCTCATGTGTGCTCGTTATTTAAGGTTGCTTTGTTAAAGATCTGTTTACAAATTTCTTGACGTTGCTTCGGGAGAGGTGGTACAGTTGTGTCTTGTGTCCAAATGTGTAACTGTGTGGTTAGACAAACTCCAGTACTTGGGTCAGTGTGAAGTGGTGTGATGGTTCACAGGCAAACTTGACAAACCCAGCACAGAGTCCTTTATATAGTTCGATGCCAGTCATAGTATCGCCGTTAGATGAAGGTGTGTACAAAGTTAGAATGTCCCATGCTGGTGTACTACTGTGGGTGTCTTCACCAACTTCTTCCTTTTTCTCGGAAGAGGATTGTGTGGGCGAGTCTATTGACAGGTGACTGTGGGTCGACAAGAACAGTGGTGAGGTATGTTGGTGAATTGTCAGGTGACTGAGAGACAAGGAAGGCGGTGGTTGCGTCAGTAGAATCATCGTTGTCGACGATGGAAGCAGTTGAAGATGTTTCAGGAGCAGTTGCTTGGGCAGAGGAAAGAGACAGGTCTGCAGGTGCAGTGAAGTTCACAACGTTGGGAAGAATCTTGAGAATGTTGAACAAAGGTGTGGAGTTAGGGAAACTGAAGGCAGGCATGTTGTACAGGCAGAAGAGTTCATTGATAGTAGTGTTAAAAGTACCAGGATTTGCTGCATTAGCAAGGTGAGCATACACCATGCAGTACAACACTTTTGAAGGAGCACCGTCAGTAAGTGGAGAGAGAGAGAGAGAGTTACTGGGAGTTGAGCGGCGTGTAGAATCTTGGTGGTGTTCCCTTGTAGTTTAGTTATTGCAGAGTTTGTTGGAGAATTTGAGGTTCTACTTCAGATCTTTAATTTTCATTGATATGATTTCCTTTCTGACAACATTTAGCTGCAAGAGTATGAGGATTAAAGTTATGATATATTGGAACAGTAGTGGTGGTGCAGGACCTGATGCTGCGTCCATCGTTCCCACAGTTAGAACAAAACTTATCCTTGATGGGACTGTCCTTGGTGGTATGGCTGTAGGAGTAGCAGGTGCAACAAGGGTAGACGTGTGTGAAACGTTCTGGTTCAATGTGGCTTGGGTGCATGTGGTAATAATAGGTGGCCAGTTTGTGTCTAAGAGCCTTTGGGATCAATGGCAGTAAGAGATGGCCAGTTTGTGTCTAAAGAGCCTCTGGGATCAATGACAGCGTTGCTGGTCCAGGTCAACAGACAAGTTGCTTTTGATTAACCCACACTTGGGTTCTTAGTGAATTTCTTTTCATGACTACAAGTTTACGTCCTGGTTGTACAAGTCTGACACATAACTATCACATGGGGAGGCACCTGGCAATACCTGGCAATGCCCTCTTCAGTTTATTCAAGTTTATTTCTCTATTGCAACACTTCTCTTTCACCCCATCTGCCTCTTACTGCAACGAAATAATAATTTACTATATCAGGCGTTCCTCAATACTCCTGAACATTAAGAAGCCTACCCATCAGCCTCTTGATGTAAATTATTTAGAACATAGACAAGTTGAAGAATTAGACACTTGTAACATTTGGGAATATTTATTGTCGATACTAGCATAACGATGGGACCCTATTAGTTATAGTCTTTGTACCTGGTTTGCTGGTATGGAGGCACGCCTATGTGAGTGACATACGCTGAATTAAACGTAACATACTCTTAACATGCCACACCCATCAATAACAATTACCCTCGGGACTACAATCTTACCTACTCTGCCATCTACAAAACTCACTCGAACTGGGTCACCCACACTAAGGTTCAAGACTGACTAAACATTACCTTAACTCCTGCCAAAACATTTCTCTCTCCTCTACGCTCCTCTAACCTTCTGATGCATAGTTAAATTGACTCACTTCTCACAAACTTCATTTATTTTAATCTACATTCTTCTTGAATTTCCATCCCATTTATTTTACACGTCAGAACTTTTCTCACACTTCTAGCTTCAATTTTCCTTCTTCTCTTTTTTCTTCTTCAGCACAAGTGCAGTTCGGATAAAAACAGAAATGCAATATAATACAGTCCTTTACTGACAACGTATCGCCCACACAGGAGGCTTTACCAAGTCACAAGCAGATCTATCTGAGGAGAGGATATACAGAGTGAGTAATGTTTCAGCTTCGACATTCCTCACCTGACTCCACGTCACTGTATTTAATGCACAGCATAAATGCACATCCTCACTCTCCAGGTAGATCTGTTTGTGACTGTGTGGGGAGAAGCTTTGTCAATAATGGAACGTATTTATACTTCATTTGTGTATTGATCCATTTCTCTACATAGGTATAGTGTGCTTCAAGGTTTCCTCAGCTCTCGGTGACTGCGCGACTTGTAATGTGGAGTAACATTAGCTGTGTTAGGTTAGGTTACATCGTCAGGAACGGAACAAGCGTTTCCTGACGCGGGTCTTAGTCCTTTGATGATGCGTCACTGGAGCTTTCGATCATCGGGCCGAGGCTTTCCACTCTAGTTGTGTTGCATTACTGATATGTGTTGTCGCTTGAGTTGCTTGATGGAATCAATATCTTAGTATTTCTCTTACCTCTGCTCTGTGGATATTTCGTTTATTGTTTATGTTCAGATATTGCCCACCTTTTTTTTTGGTTGATAGCTATTTAGTGTTTTTTATATATAGGGAACATCCCACCTCTCAACTGATAACGTTAACAATTATTTCTGTTTTTTTTTGTCTGTACAGCAGCCAGTCACACACTCAAACAACCCAACTTTAAAATTCCCTTACTCGTCTTTTTCACAATTTACATAGAAG
Source organism: Cherax quadricarinatus (assembly GCF_038502225.1). Classification (NCBI taxonomy): domain Eukaryota; kingdom Metazoa; phylum Arthropoda; class Malacostraca; order Decapoda; family Parastacidae; genus Cherax; species Cherax quadricarinatus. The sequence goes on from NC_091334.1 coordinate 29,813,221, forward strand.
GGTTATGGCAGCCCTTTGCTCCCAACATTTTAGTCACTCTTATGACATACTTTCGCAGGAAGGATTCTAAAAGGCGACACTACAAGAGCAAGATTTACGAAAATGAAACGAAGACTTAGAGTGTAAATACACTGTTTACTGGTTGTAAGCAATTGTAAGATAGACCTGTCATCTTGTGTATTTACGAGGAACAAGAAAGCACCAACAATTCCACCAAACTTTGAGCATTTACAAGAGTTCCTTTTCACAGCCAGGTGACGGGGCTGTAGTGCCACTCAGGGAGGTAGTGCCACTCAGAGGTAGTGCCACTCAGGGAGGCTGCTGTCTACCTACCAACTACCTGATATATTTCCACTAATTATTTACTCCATTACTTTGAGCAGTAGGCACGTTAGTGACCGTAGTATAGCACTCTGTCTTCCAGATCTCTGGCAGTTGTTCCACATCCACTGACCTGCAGGTATTATCTATACACAGATAACCCGCACATAGGAAGAAACAAACTTACGACGACCGAAACGTCGTCATAAGTGTGTTTGTGTGGGTTATTTGTGTATTGTTCATGTCAAGGAATTGTGCCTTTATATTCTTTCCAGATTTCATCTCGCGTCTGGCACACTGATGCTGCTCCCTCTCGCAGCATCCACGGTGACACTTTCTCAGGTTTCAGGGTCTTTGATGTATCAAGCTCGCTCGGAATTTTTGCTTTACGCTTTATCTCACACTCTCTGGCAGTTTCCACAGAGAACAACTTCAATAGTTTGTTGTGTTCCTTACAAGCTTCCTGTGTGTGTGTGTGTGTGTGTGTGTGTGTGTGTGTGTGTGTGTGTGTGTGTGTGTGTGTGTGTGTGTGTGTGTGTGTGTGTGTGTGTGTGTGTGTGTGTGTGTGTGTGTTGTGTGTGTGTGTGTGTGTGTGTGTGTGTGTGTGTGTGTGTGTGTGTGTGTGTGTGAGTGTGTGTGTGTGTAGTGTATGTGTGTGTGCGTGTGTGTAGTGTGTGTGTGTGTGTGTGTGTATCTGTGTGTATGTGTGTGTGTGTGTGTGTGTGTGTGTGTGTGTGTGTGTGTGTGTGTGTGCGTGTGTGTGTGTGTGTGTGTAGTGTGTGTGTGTGTGTGTGCGTGTGTTGTGTGTGTGAGTGTGTGTGTGTGTTGTGTGTGTGTGTGTGTGTGTGTGTGTGTGTGTGTGTGTGTGTGTGTGTCTGTGTGTGTGTTGTGTGTGTGTGTGTCTGTGTGTGTGTCTGTGTGTGTGCGTGTGTGTGTGTGTGTTGTGTGTGTGTGTTGTGTGTGTGTGTTGTGTGTGTCTGTGTGTGTGTGTGTGTGTTGTGTGTGTGTTGTGTGTGTGTGTGTGTGTGTGTGTGTGTGTGTGTGTGTGTGTGTATGTTGCGTATTTGTACTCACCTATTTGTGGTTGCAGGGGTCGAGTCACAGCTCCTGGCCCCGCCTCTTCGCTGATTGCTACTAGGTCCTCTCTCTCCCTGCCCCATGAGCTCTATCATACCTCGCCTTAAAACTATGTATGGTTCCCGCCTCCACTACGTCACTTTCTAGGCTATTCCATGGCCTGACTACTCTATGACTGAAGAAATACTTCCTAACATCCCTTTGATTCATCTGAGTCTTCAACTTCCAATTGTGACCTCTTGTGTCTGTGTCCCTTCTCCGGAACATCCCGTCTTTGTCCACCTTGTCTATTCCGCGCAGTATTTTATATGTCGTTATCATGTCTCCCCTGACCCTCCTGTCCTCCAGTGTCGTCAGGCCGATTTCAATCAACCTTTCTTCGTAGGACAATCCCCGTAGCTCTGGGACTAGTCTTGTTGCAAACCTTTGCACTTTCTCTAATTTCTTGACGTGCTTGACTAGGTGAGGATTCCAAACTGGTGCTGCATACTCCAGTATGGGCCTGACGTAAATGGTATACAGAGTCTTAAACGAATCCTTACTGAGGTATCGGAACGCTATCCGTAGGTTTGCCAGGCGCCCATATGCTGCAGCAGTTATCTGATTGATGTGCGCCTCAGGAGATATGTTCGGTGTTATACTCACCCCCAGATCTTTTTCCTTGAGTGAGGTTTGCAGTCTTTGGCCATCTAAACTATATTGTGTGTGCGGTCTTCTTTGCCCTTCCCCAATCTTCATGACTTTGCATTTGGCAGGGTTAAATTCAAGGAGCCAGTTGCTTGACCAGGCTTGTAGCCTGTCCAGGTCTCTTTGTAGTCCTGCCTGATCCTCAACCGATTTGATTCTTCTCATTAACTTCGCATCATTATCTGCAAACAAGGACACTTCTGAGTCTATCCCTTCCGTTATGTCGTTCACATATACCAAGAACAGCACAGGTCCTAGGACTGACCCCTGTGGAACCCCGCTTGTCACAGGCGCCCACTCTGACAAGTCGTCGCGTACCATGACTCGTTGTTGCCTCCCTGTCAGGTATTCTCTGATCCATTGCAGTGCCTTTCCTGTTATGTGTGCCTGATCCTCTACCTTTTGCAGTAACCTCTTGTGAGGAACTGTGTCGAAGGCCTTCTTGCAGTCCAAAAATATGCAGTCGATCCACCCCTCTCTCTCTTGTCTTACTTCTGTCACCTTGTCATAAAACTCTAGTAGGTTTGTGACACAGGATTTTCCTTCCCTGAAACCGTGCTGGATGTCAATTATACACTTGTTTCTTTCCAGGTGCTCCACCACTCTCCTCCTGATGATCTTCTCCATGACCTTGCATACTATACACGTTAGTGATACAGGTCTGTAGTTTAGTGCCTCATGTCTGTCTCCCTTTTTAAAAATTGGGACTACATTTGCCATTTTCCATACCTCAGGGAGTTGCCCAGTTTCAAATGATGTGTTGAAGATCTTTGTTAATGGCTCACACAATATCTCTGCTCCCTCTTTAAGGGCCCATGGAGAGATGTTGTCTGGTCCCACCGCCTTTTTAGGTGTCAAGTTCGCATAGCAGCTTCTTCACCTCCTCCTTAGTTATATGTACCTCATCCAGCACTTGCTGGTGTGCCCCACTGTTCTGATTTCCTGGAGTCCTACTGGTTTCCACTGTAAATACCTCTTTAAATCTTGTGTTGAGCTCCTGACAAACCTCTCGGTCGTTTCTTGTGAATTCCCCATCACCCTTCCTCAGTCTTATTACCTGGTCCTTGACTGTTGTTTTCCTCCTGATGTGGCTGTACAACAGCTTCGGGTCAGTCTTTACTTTTGATGCTATGTCATTTTCATATTGTCTCTGAGCCTCCCTTCTTATCTGTGCATATTCGTTTCTGGCACTTCGGCTTTCTTTATTTTCCTGAGTTCTCTGTCTTCTGTATCTTTTCCATTCTCTAGTACACCTAGTTTTTGCCTCCCTACACCTTTGGGTGAACCAAGGACTCGTTCTGTTCTTCCCATTATTTCTGTTTCCCTTGGGAACAAACCCCTCCTCTGCCTCCATTGCATTTTGTTGCCTCATTGTCCATCATTTCTTGTACTGGTTCTCCTGTCAGTTCCCTCTCCCACTGAATGTCTTGAAGGAAGTTCCTCATGCCTGAGTAGTTCCCTCTTTTGAAGTTTGTTTTTTTCCACCCTATTCCAGCTACTCTCTCCACTTGGAGCTCAACTATGTAGTCGAAGCACAGAACCACATGATCACTAGTTCCCAGGGGCCTTTCATACATGATACCCTCGATGTCCGAACTACTCAAGGTGAATACAAGGTCCAGTCTTGCTGGTTCATCCTCTCCTCTCTCTCTGGTAGTGTCTCTAACATGTTGATGCATGAGGTTTTCCAGTACCACATCCATCATCTTGGCTCTCCATGTTTCGGGACTCCCATGGGGCTCCAGGTTTTCCCAGTCAATCTCCTTGTGATTGAAATCACCCGTAACTAGTAACTTTGCTCCCTCATGTGTGCTCTCCTGGCCACCTCGGCTAGTGTGTCGATCATTGCTCTGTTGCTCTCATCGTATTCTTCTCTTGGCCTCCTGCAGTTCTGTGGTGGGTTGTACATTACTGCAATTATCACCTTATGTCCCTCAGACTGGATTGTTCCTACTAAGTAGACCCTTTCGCCCGTGCCATCCATTCCTTCCATTTTCTCGAAACCCCACTGGTTTTTAATGAGCAGTGCAACTCTTCCTCCCCCTCTCCTCCCTCTGTCTTTCCTGAGGATTTGATATCCGGATGGAAAGATCTGTTATTATTCTGGTGAGTTTTGTTTCTGTGAGTGCTATTATGTCTGGGGATGTCTCCTTGATTCTTTCGTGCCACTCCTCATACTCGTTTGTTATTCCATCTGCATTTGTATACCACACCTTCAACTTCTTTTCTAAGACTGTGGTCTGGGAGATATATTGGGGTTTGGGAAGTGGGAGACCTGGTAAGGAACTATGGATTGTTGCTGTGGGGGTGGAGTTTGTAATGTAGTGGGTGGGGGCATTGGATGTGGCATGGGTGTTTTGATTCTGAGTGTTTGGTTGCACTGGGGTTGTGTGTGTGTGTGTGTGTGTGTGTGTATGTGTGTGTGTGTGTGTGTGTGTGTGTGTGCGCTCTGAGAGAATGTAGAAAGCAAAAATGCTTGGGAAAGAAGATACAAGAAAAGGATAATCAATCTGAGAATGACAGAGAAGAAAGACGGGGAGATGAGTTAGAAAGAGAAGAGAGAGAGAGAGAGAGAGAGAGAGAGAGAGAGAGAGAGAGAGAGAGAGAGAGAGAGAGAGAGAGAGAGAGAGAGAGAGAGAGAGAGAGAGAGAGAGAGAGAGAGAGAGAGAGAGAGAGAGAGAAAGAGGAGCCTGAGAAAGAGGAGAAGAGAAGAACATAGGAGAGAAGCGTGGAAGAGAAGAGAAATAAACAAGATGAAAGAGAGGGGAAGCTGACGTTGAAAAATTAACACCCATAATAAAACTTTTGCTGAAAAGTCCATAGTGTGGTGAGTGTGGTGAGTGTGGTGAGTGTGGTGAGTGTGGTGAGTGTGGTGAGTGTGGTGAGTGTGGTGAGTGTAGTGAGTGTGGTGAGTGTGGTGAGTGTGGTGAGTGTGGTGAGTGTGGTGAGTGTGGTGAGTGTGGTGAGTGTGGTGAGTGTGGTGAGTGTGGTGAGTGTTGTGAGTGTGGTGAGTGTGGTGAGTGTGGTGAGTGTGGTGAATGTGGTGAGTGTGGTGAGTGTGGTGAGTGTGGTGAGTGTGGTGAGTGTGGTGAGTGTGGTGAGTGTGGTGAGTGTGGTGAGTGTGGTGAGTGTGGTGAGTGTGGTGAGTGTGGTGGGTGTGGTGAGTGTGGTGAGTGTGGTGAGTGTGGTGAGTGTGGTGGGTGTGGTGAGTGTGGTGAGTGTGGTGAGTGTGGTGAGTGTGGTGAGTGTGGTGAGTGTGGTGAGTGTGGTGAATGTGGTGAGTGTGGTGAGTGTGGTGAGTGTGGTGAGTGTGGTGAGTGTGGTGAGTGTGGTGAATGTGGTGAGTGTGGTGAGTGTGGTGAGTGTGGTGAGTGTGGTGAGTGTGGTGAGTGTGGTGAGTGTGGTGAGTGTGGTGAGTGTGGTGAGTGTGGTGAGTGTGGTGAGTGTGGTGAGTGTGGTGAGTGTGGTGAGTGTGGTGAATGTGGTGAGTGTGGTGAGTGTGGTGAGTGTGGTGAGTGTGGTGAGTGTGGTGAGTGTGGTGAGTGTGGTGAGTGCGGTGAGTGTGATGAGTGTGGTGAGTGTGGTGAGTGTGGTGAGTGTGGTGAGTGTGGTGAGTGTGGTAAGTGTGTTGAGTGTGGTGAGTGTGGTGAGTGTGGTAAGTGTGGTGAGTGTTGTGAGTGTTGTGTGTGTGGTGAGTGTGGTGAGTGGGGTGAGTGTGGTGAGTGTGGTGAGTGTGGTGAGTGTTGTGTGTGTGGTGATTGTGGTGAGTGTGGTGAGTGTGGTGAGTGTGGTGAGTGTAGTGAGTGTAGTGAGTGTGGTGAGTGTGGTGAGTGTGGTGAGTGTAGTGAGTGTAGTGAGTGTGGTGAGTGTGGTGAGTGTGGTGAGAGTGGCGTGGCGAGTGTGGTGAATGTGGTGTGTGTGGTGAGTGTGGTGAGTGTGGTGAGTGTTGTGTGTGTGGTGAGTGTAGTGAGTGTGGTGAGTGTGGTGCGTGTGGTGAGTGTAGTGAGATTGGCGTGGTGAGTGTGGTGCGTGTGGTGAGTGTAGTGAGATTGGCGTGGTGAGTGTGGTGAATGTGGTGATTGTGGTGGGTGTGGTGAGTATGGCGTGGTGAGTGTTGTGAATGTGGTGAGTGTGGTGAGTGTGGTGAGTGAGGTTAGTGTTGTGTGTGTGGTGAGTGTGGTGAGTGTGGTGAGTGTGGTGAGTTTGGTGAGTGTGGTGAGTGTGTTGAGTGTGGCGTGGTGAGTGTGGTGAATGTGGTGAGTGTGGTGAGTGTGGTGAGTGTGGTGAGTGTGGTGAGTGTGGTGAGTGTGGTGAGTGTGTTGACTGTGGTGAGTGTGGTGAGTGTGGTAAGTGTGGGGAGTTTGGTGAGTGTGGTGAGTGTGGTAATTTTAGTGTGGTGAGTGTGGTGAATGTGGTGAGTGTGGTGAGTGTGATGAGTGTGGTAAATGTGGTGAGTGTGGTGAGTGTGGTGAGTGTAGTGAGTGTGGTGAGTGTGGTGAGTGTGGTGAGTGTGGTGAGTGTGGTGAGTGTGGTGAGTGTGGTGAGTGTGGTGAGTGTGGTGAATGTGGTGAGTGTGTTGAGTGTGGTGAGTGTGGTGAGTGCGGTGTGTGGTGAGTGTGGTAAGTGTGGTGAGTGTGGTAAGTGTGGTGAGTGTGGTAAGTGTGGTGAATGTGGGGAGTGTGGTGAGTGTGGTGAGTGTTTTGAGTGTGGTGAGTGTGGCGTGGTGAGTGTGGTGAGTGTGGTGAGTGTCGTGAGTGGGATGAGTGTGGTGAGTGTGGTGAGTGCGGTGAGTGTGGTGAGTGTAGTGAGTGTGGTGAGTGTGGTGAGTGTGGTGAGTGTGGTGAGTGTGGTGAGTGTGGTGAGTGGGATGAGTGTGGTGAGTGTGGTGAGTGTGGTGAGTGTAGTGAGTGTGGTGTGTGTGGTGAGTGGGGTGAGTGTGGTGACTGTGGTGACTGTAGTGAGTGCGGTGAGTGTGGTGAGTGTGGTGAGTGTGGTTAGTGTGGTGAGTGTGGTGAGTGTGGTGAGTGTGGTGAGTGTGGTGAGTGTGGTGAGTGTGGTGAGTGTGGTGAGTGTGGTGAGTGAGGTGAGTGTGGGGAGTGTGGTTAGTGTGGTGAGTGTGGTGAGTGTGGTGATTGTAGTGAGTGTGGTGAGTGGGATGAGTGTGGTGAGTGTGCTGAGTGTAGTGAGTGTGGTGACTGTAGTGAGTGTTTTGAGTGGGGTGAGTGTGGTGAGTGTGGTGAGTGTGGTGAGTGTGGTGAGTGTGGTGAGTGTGGTGAGTGTGGTGAGTGTGGTGAGTGTGGTGAGTGTGGTGAGTGAGGTGAGTGTGGGGAGTGTGGGGAGTGTGGTTAGTGTGGTGAGTGTGGTGAGTGTAGTGAGTGTGGTGAGTGGGATGAGTGTGCTGAGTGTGCTGAGTGTGGTGAGTGTAGTGAGTGTGGTGAGTGTGGTGAGTGGGGTGAGTGTGGTGAGTGTGGTGAGTGTGGCGTGGTGAGTGTGGTGTGTGGTAAGTGGAATGAGTGTGGTGAGTGTGGTGAGTGTGGTGAGTGTGGTGAGTGTTGTGATTGTGGTGAGTGTAGTGAGTGTGGTGAGTGTAGTGAGTGTGGTGAGTGTGGTGATTGTGGTGATTGTGGTGAGTGTGGTGAGTGTGGTGAGTGTGGTGAGTGTGGTGATTGTGGTGAGTGTGGTGAGTGTGGTAATTGGGGTGATTGTTGTGAGTGTCGTGAGTGTGGTGAGTGTAATAAGTGTGGTGAGTGTGGAGAGTGTTGTGAGTGGGATAAGTGTGGTTAGTGTGGTAAGTGTGGTGAGTGTAGTGAGTTTGGTGAGTGTCTTGAGTGTGGTGAGTGTGGTGAGTGTGGTAAGTGTGGTGAGTGTGGTGAGTGTGGTGAGTGGGGCAAGTGTGGTGAGTGTGGTGAGTGTGGTGAGTGTGGTGAGTGTGGTGAGTGTGGTGAGTGTGGTGAGTGTGGTGAGTGTGGTGAGTGTGGTGAGTGGGATGAGTGTGGTGAGTGTAGTGAGTGTGGTGAGTGTGGTGAGTGTAGTGAGTGTGGTAGGTGTGGTGAGTGTGGCGTGGTGAGTGTGGTGAGTGTGGCGAGTGTGGTGAGTGTGGTAAGTGTGGTGAGGGTGGCGTGGTGAGTGTGGTGAGTGTGGTGAGTGTGGTGAGTGTGGTGAGTGTAGTGAGTGTGGTGAGTGTGGTGAATGTGGTGAGTGTGGTGAGTGTGGTGAGTGTGTTGAGTGTGGTGTGGTGAGTGTGGTGAGTGTGGTGAGTGTTATGAGTGTGATGAGTGTGGTGAGTGTGGTGAGTGTGGTGAGTATGGTGAGTGTGGTGAGTGTGGTGAGTGTGGTGAGTGTGGTGAGTGTGGTGAGTGTGGTGAGTGTGCTGAGTGTGGAGTGGTGAGTGTGGTGAGTGTGCTGAGTGGGATGGGTTTGGTGAGTGTGCTGAGAGTGGTGAGTGTGGTGAGTGTGGTGAGTGTAGTGAGTGTGGTTAGTGTGGTGAGTGGGGTGAGTGTGGTGTGATGAGTGTGGTGAGTGTGGTGAGTGTGGTGAGTGTGGTGAGTGGGATGAGTGTGGTGAGTGTGGTGAGTGTGGTGAGTGTGGTGAGTGTGCTGAGTGGGATGAGTGTGCTGAGTGGGATGAGTGTGGTGAGGGGAATAAGTGTGGCGAGTGTGGTGAGTGGGATAAGTGTGGTGAGTGTGGTGAGTGTGGTGAGTGTGGTGAGTGTGGTGAGTGTGGTGAGTGTGGTGAGTGGGATGAGTGTGCTGAGTGGGATGAGTGTGGTGAGGGGAATAAGTGTGGTGAGTGGGATAAGTGTGGTGAGTGTGGTGAGTGTGGTGAGTGTGGTGAGTGTGGTGAGTGTGGTGAGTGTGGTGAATGTGGTGAGTGTGGTGAGTGGGATAAGTGTGGTGAGTGTGGTGAGTGTGATGAGTGTGATGAGTGTCGTGAGTGTCGTGAGTGTGATGAGTGTGGTGAGTGTGGTGAGTGTGGTGATTGTGGTGAGTGTAAGATAAGATAAGATAAGATTTCGTTCGGATTTTTAACCCCGGAGGGTTAGCCACCCAGGATAACCCAAGAAAGTCAGTGCGTCATCGAGGACTGTCTAACTTATTTCCATTGGGGTCCTTAATCTTGTCCCCCAGGATGCGACCCACACCAGTCGACTAACACCCAGGTACCTATTTGCTGCTAGGTGAACAGGACAACAGGTGTAAGGAAACGTGTCGAATGTTTCCACCCGCCGGGAATCGAACCCGGGCCCTCCGTGTGTGAAGCGGGAGCTTTAGCCACCAGGCCACCGGGGATGAGTGGGATGAGTGTAGTGAGTGTGGTGAGTGTGGTGAGTGGGATGAGTGTGGTGAGTGTGTTGAGTGGGAAGAGTGTGGTGAGTGTTGTGAGTGTGGTGGGTGTGGTGAATGCTGGTGAGTGTGGTGAGTGGGATAAGTGTGGTGAGTGTGGTGAGTGTGGTGAGTGTGGTGAGTGTGGTGAGTGTGGTGAGTGTGGTGAGTGTTGTGAGTGTGGTGAGTGTGGTGAGTGTGGTGAGTGTGGTGAGTGGGATGAGTGTTGTGAGTGTGGTGAGTGTGGTGAGTGTGATGAGTGTATTGAGTGTGGTGAGTGGGGTGAGTGTGGTGAGTGGGATTAGTGTGGTGAGTGTGATGAGTGCGGTGAGTGTGGTGAGTGTGGTGAGTGTGGTGAGTGTGTGGCGAGTGTGGTGAGTGTGGTGAGCCGGAAGAGTGTGGTGAGTGTGTTGAGTGGGATGAGTGTGGTGAGTGTGGTGAGTGTAGTGAGTATGGTGAATGTGGTGAGTGTGGTGAGTGGGATGAGTGTGGTTAGTTTTGTGAGTGTGGTGAGTGTGGTGAGTGTGGTGGGTGTGGTGAGTGTGGAGAGTGTGATGAGTGTGGTGAGTGTGGTGAGTGTAGTGAGTTTGGTGAGTGTGGTGAGTGTGAGGAGTGTGGTGAGTGTGGTGAGTGGGGTGAGTGTGGTGAGTGTGGTGTGCGGGATGTGTGGGATGAGTGTGGTGAGTGTGGTGAGTGGGGTGAGTGTGGTGAGCGTGGTGAGTCGGGTGAGTGTGGTGAGTGGGATGAGTGTGGTGAGTGGGGTGAGTGTGGTGAGTGGGTTGAGTGGGTGTGGGTCGGAATTGACCCACATGTCGTTATCATCTCCCCTTGACCCCTCCTCTCCTGCAGTGTCGTCAGGTTAACTTCCCTCACAGTGGTTCCCAACCTTCTCTTACTCCCCCACCACTGTCAAATTTTTGCTCTAACCTCGCCCTCCTACAATTTAAACTTTGTTCAAGGATAAAGGATGTGGAATCATACTAAATTTCATCAAAAAAAGATATTTATTTCACTTTCTAACATAACATGTGAACAAAAATCAGACTTACAGAAAAGAAACGTATCACAGAATGATATTTGAATACACCTTGCAAAAATAATTACTCTTTCTTGATATATATTCAAAAAAGTCAAATCAAGGACTTACTTTCAAACCTTTAAAAAGGAATTTAATTTTTTTAATATGTAAAAAAATCAACCATATGGACAAGAAAGGATGAGGGAGATGAAAATAAAGATTATGGTTATTTTTCTGTGATTATTGAATATTAATAAGTAATAAATGGTTTAGTTTCCTGTTATTAAGACGGACGCTTCTCGCACCCCATGGGATTATGTCTGGCACCCCCAGGGGGTGCGAGCACCCCTGGTTGGGAACCCCTGCCTTAATCTCTCCTTGTAGGAGAGGTTAAGGCAGGGGACTAGTCTTATAAACGTATGTAACCTATGCACTTTCTCCAATTTCTTGATTTGTTTGACAAGGTGTGGTTCCATACTGGTGCTGCATACTCCAATACGGGCTTGACGTAGACGGTGTAAAGTGTCGTTAATGTCTCCTTACGTAGATGTCGAAAAGCTATTCTTAAATTTGCCAGACGATCATTTGCTGAAGCAGTTACTTAGTTTATGTGCGCCTCAAGGGATATGCTCAGTATGATACTCACTCCGAGGTCCTTTACCATGAGGTATACAGTTTTTGCCTCCCTCCCCCCACGATCCTGTACTTTGCCTGCGGTCTTCTTTGTCCTTCCCAAAGCGCCATAATTTTGCACTTGGTGGGATTAGACTCTAGGAGTCATTTGTAAAACCAGGCTTATAGTCTGTCCAGAGCTCCTTGTAGACTTACCTGATCCTCGTCTGCCTGTATTCATCCTAGTTTCACCTCGTATTAAAATGCCTGTGACATTTTTCCATTCTGATATGTCATTCACGAATACCAGAAACAGCACCGGCACTAGGACTGATCCTTGTGGACCCTCGCTCGTTTTATGCACTCATTCCGACACCTCGTCACGGATCATCACTCGTTGTTTCCTTCCTGTTAGATATGCCTTGATCCACTGAAGTGGTTTTTCTGTTATTCCTACTTACTCCTCCAGCTTTTGTATCAGTCTCTTGCATGGTACTGTATCGAAAACCTCCTTACAGAAGATGCAGTCCGCCCGCCCCTCTCTCTCTCCTGTCTTACTTCCGTTACCTTGTTGTAGAACTCCAGTAGGTTTGTGATGCAGAATTTTCCCTCCCAGAAGCAGTGCTGCTTGTTATGTATGAGCCCATTTCTTTCTAGGTGCTCCACCACTCTTCTCCTGATAATCTTCTCCATGCCTTTACATACAATTCAGTAAGTGATACTGGTCTGTAGGATAACTACATTTGCTGCTCTCCATACCTCTAGCAATTGCCCTGTTTCGAAGATTGATGAATTAGACGCAAGTGCAACATCTGGGTATCTTAATTTGTAAACATTTCGCCATCCAGTGGCTTTATCAATACAATACAAGGACATAATAGAAGACTGTAGAATTATATACAGTAGACAGTGAAAGATGAGGTAATCAGTCCCTCTACCAAGGAGCAGGTGATGAGCACCGTAGTCTTGAAGAATCTAAGGCACTGGCAGGAAGACTAGTGCTTATAATAACCATATAATGTACTGATAAAGCCAGTGGACCCACTAAGTACCTCTGTAACATTTTGGCTACCGCTCACAGGATGGATATGGGGTGCATAATGAAGATTTTAACTAAGATTGAACAATTGTCTTGACTAGACCTAGCCAACCTCCCATCAGTATTGCTGATACTGTAACTATTGGGATTAACGTTGCCAGTAAAATCCAAAACTCAGTCCATCAGGTCAGTGACGAAGCCTTCCCTCTACCTGTCCTAACTCAGTCTATCGAGGTAAATTGAATGCTAAATACACGTAACAACAAAGTAAGTTATACAACTGCCCATTTATTATAGCCGACCATTACTTCTATTTAGTAAATCACTGCAAACCACAACTTGCCCTAATATACTGAAGCTTGCCTGTGTTACCCTAACCAATAAAAGGTGCAGACGAAGCAGAAATCAATAAGTATAAACAAATCTCAAATTTACCGTCAGTATCTTAATCTTTGAAGGAATAATTTATAGATGAATCATAGAATTTATTACTAAACGCATCTGTAGCCTTTCCAGTTTAGATTCGCAGCCAGGGGGGAAAAGTGCTAAGGAAACTATCTTGAAGATGCTGGACTCTGTCCTCTGCTCTAGAAAATAATGGATATCCAATGGGCCTCTTCATTGATTTAAGAAAAGCTTTTTACACTGCAAACCATAGCATCTTGCTGCTGAAACTAGATCATTATGATCTCAATCTGTGAACATTAAAATGGTATAAAATACTGACAGGTTGTTAGGTAAGACACTAACTGTTGCATATGTGTCTTACCTAATGATCTAAATCTGTGTTAACCCTACCTTACCAACAGGGTTCAACCTTTGCTATCCATCAGTCCAAACTATGAACATAAGAGTGCGGCAGGGCAGCGTCCATGGCTTTGAATATTGAAATGGTATACAATATCGAGAGGTTCGTAAGTAAGACACGTGTAACAGTTAGGTATCTATATTCCGAAACGTTTCGCCTACACAGTAAGCTTCTTCAGTCGCGTACAGAAAAGTTTGCAGGGGCCTCTGCATGTGTCTTACCGTCCTTGACTCTGTAATATTCCTCATACACATTACTGACCTATTACATACATCCCAGGAAGTTAAACCAGTTCCATTTGCAGATGACACAACATCCATCACATCAGATCCAGATCCTGTTATCGTCGTCAACACAGTCGAAGAGGCGCTCGTGAAGACTATCATCTAAATGGCAGCCAACAACATTCTGCACTTATAACTCTTGTTCTTTAAGAAAACCTACATGTTATTCGTACTTTAACTGAGAGTAAATAAGATATTTTCCTTCAGGAAACATTTTTGACATATAAATCATGTGACATTATTCCTGTAGATGATGGCTGCCACTGCTCTGACTCTTGCTAGTAATTAGATGTCAGGATAACTATGTTTATGGAGAAATAATGTATCCTTTCTAGTTAACGTGCTGATGATGGAAGATGATATTTTGATATTAGATTTGATTCTAAGTGATTTTAGAATTATTCTAGCAGATGTTGATATCGAGATTATCACCTGCGATAAAACTTATTTGAATAATTATATTTAATCTTGGATAATTTTAAAATGTATTTGGAATATGTTATTTGGATTATTTCTGCCAGATAAATAACTTAGAATGTTCAGATTTTAATCAGATGAACTCGCATGTTACTTTTAAATTCGTTAATACAATTTAATACAATTCTTGTATTAAATTGCTTGATCATGTGATAAGGGCAAATACAACTGATTCTTGTATTGGTAATATGTCTGTATTTAATTACTTGATACCCTCAGATGATTTACCTGTGACAGGGGTTATAATTATAGATATAAATGTTTGTATAACGAGAGAAGTTTACCGTAATATAACTGGCAGGGCTGAGACTTAAATATAACTGGCAGGGCTGAGACTTAAATATTACTGGCAGGACTGAGACTTAAATATAACTGGCAGGACTGAGACTTAAATATAACTGGCAGGACTGAGACTTAAATATAACTGGCAGGGCTGAGACTTAAATATAACTGGCAGGGCTGAGACTTAAATATAACTGGCAGGGCTGAGACTTAAATATAACTGGCAGGGCTGAGACTTATATATAACTGGCAGGGCTGAGACTTAAATATAACTGGCAGGGCTGAGACTTAAATATTACTGGCAGGACTGAGACTTAAATATAACTGGCAGGACTGAGACTTAAATATAACTGGCAGGGCTGAGACTTATATATAACTGGCAGGGCTGAGACTTAAATATAACTGGCAGGACTGAGACTTAAATATAACTGGCAGGACTGAGACTTAAATATAACTGGCAGGGCTGAGACTTAAATATAACTGGCAGGGCTGAGACTTAAATATAACTGGCAGGGCTGAGACTTAAATATAACTGGCAGGGCTGAGACTTAAATATAACTGGCAGGGCTGAGACTTAAATATAACTGGCAGGGCTGAGACTTAAATATAACTGGCAGGGCTGAGACTTAAATATAACTGGCAGGGCTGAGACTTAAATATAACTGGCAGGACTGAGACTTAAGTTCCGGGGAAATAACTTAATATTTGACATCTGAATGAGATCACTAGATATGTCAGTGATAAATTTTACCCATATGTGATGCTGTTAAATGTTGTAATCTAGGATGTTGATAAATCAGACATGTGCATCACTTTATTGTGGAAGTGTTTCTCCAGTGGCTTCTTCAGTTTAGTTCAGAGAAGAATGACTGAAGGTCAGAGGGAGTTTGAGGTAATCAGTCCCTCAGAAGGAGTTTGAGGTAATCAGTCCCTCAGAAGGAGTTTGAGGTAATCAGTCCCTCAGAAGGAGTTTGAGGTAATCGGTCCCTCAGAAGGAGTTTGAGGTAATCAGTCCCTCAGAAGAAGTTTGAGATAATCAGTCCCTCAGAAGGAGTTTGAGGTAATCAGTCCCTCAGAAGAAGTTTGAGGTAATCAGTTCCTCAGAAGAAGTTTGAGGTAATCAGTCCCTCAGAAGGAGTTTGAGGTAATCAGTCCCTCAGAAGGAGTTTGAGGTAATCAGTCCCTCAGAAGAAGTTTGAGGTAATCAGTCCCTCAGAAGAAGTTTGAGGTAATCAGTCCCTCAGAAGGAGTTTGAGGTAATCAGTCCCTCAGAAGGAGTTTGAGGTAATCAGTCCCTCAGAAGAAGTTTGAGGTAATCAGTTCCTCAGAAGAAGTATGAGATAATCAGTCCCTCAGAAGGAGTTTGAGGTAATCAGTCCCTCAGAAGGAGTTTGAGGTAATCAGTCCCTCAGAAGAAGTTTGAGGTAATCAGTCCCTCAGAAGAAGTTTGAGGTAATCAGTCCCTCAGAAGGAGTTTGAGGTAATCAGTCCCTCAGAAGGAGTTTGAGGTAATCAGTCCCTCAGAAGGAGTTTGAGGTAATCAGTCCCTCAGAAGGAGTTTGAGGTAATCAGTCCCTCAGAAGGAGTTTGAGGTAATCAGTCCCTCAGAAGAAGTTTGAGGTAATCAGTCCCTCAGAAGGAGTTTGAGGTAATCAGTCCCTCAGAAGAAGTTTGAGGTAATCAGTCCCTCAGAAGGAGTTTGAGGTAATCAGTCCCTCAGAAGGAGTTTGAGGTAATCAGTCCCTCAGAAGGAGTTTGAGGTAATCAGTCCCTCAGAAGGAGTTTGAGGTACTCAGTCCCTCAGAAGGAGTTTGAGGTAATCGGTCCCTCAGAAGGAGTTTGAGGTAATCAGTCCCTCAGAAGGAGTTTGAGGTAATCAGTCCCTCAGAAGGAGTTTGAGGTAATCAGTCCCTGAGAAGGAGTTTGAGGTAATCGGTCCCTCAGCTCGGAGTGGTCAATCCATCAATCTTAAAAAGGGTGCAGCACATAAGCGGAGGAACATATGTACTGCAGACAGGTTATTTACATTGCTGTCAGACACAGCAACATATTGGGATCTTGATACAGGGAATTCTACTCTTGCCTAACCTATATGTACGACCTAGTTCCAACCGTAGATTTCTCCAAGGTAACACCGCCCACGACTGCTTCACCTCACTTGTCCGCAGTATAAAAGCTCCATTGCTGAGGGACTGATTTCCTCAAACTCCTTTAGTCGTCAACCATTCTTCTCTGTACTGGACTGAGGAAGACACTGGTTAGGGAAACGTTTCCACAATAAAATAGTCAAGTATTGCAGAAATGACTAATTCATGAGCCTCTCGGTTCTCTGAACAGCTGAGAAATGTGTATGTGTAGTATGTATTATGTATGTGTAGTAATTTATTTAGTGTTAGTGTATGTCAGCAGATGGGTCTATGAAGGATGAGGTGAATCACAGAACTGGTGAGTGGTGCACTCTGGAGTCTGTGGAGACAAAGAACTTTGTCCTTGGAGGCAAAGAGGGGAATGTATGAGAGTATAGTTTTACCAACGCTCTTATATGGGTGTGAAGCATGGGTGATGAATGTTGCAGCGAGGAGAAGGCTGGAGGCAGTGGAGATGTCATGTCTGAGGGCAATGTGTGGTGTGAATATAATACAGAGAATTCGTAGTTTGGAAGTTAGGAGGAGGTGCGGGATTACCAAAACTGTTGTCCAGAGGGCTGAGGAAGGGTTGTTGAGGTGGTTCGGTTATGTAGAGAGAATGGAACAAAATGGAATGACTTCGAGAGTGTATAAATCTGTAGTGGAGGGAAGGCGGGGTAGGGGTCGGCCTAGGAAAGGTTGGAGGGAGAGCGTAAAAGAGGTTTTGTGTGCGAGGGGCTTGGACTTCCAGCAAACATGCGTGAGCGTGTTTGATAGGAGAATAAATGAGAATTAAGTCTCCAGATAAAGAAAATATAAATATTACTCTTACATAACAATGATAATAAATTTTAATGTTTATCAAAATAAATAAAGTCCAGAAAATCTACTGTTAGCAGAGTATAGATTTAATAATACTTACAAAATACATATGTACAATATTACTGTACATATGTAACACAAATATGGAATAATATTGTACAACATTGTACATAGTTAATAAATACTTTCTGACAGCTTGAAAGCTTGAGTAGGCTGATTTATATTTGGTAATGTATATGAATAATTTATATTTTACGTCAACGTGAAGTTCCATACCACACGGCCCACATACACAATACACAAGTATACATGAAAAGGTGTATAAATGTATGCTAAATGTATCCTAAGATCACGATAATTCCTGTGTAGTATAGCAAGAATATTAGTTTAAGAATGGCAGTTCCTTCCAAGACAGTGTGTTTTAGGGTTTTTTTTTACTTTGGGTGTGACTAAGGCCCAATAACGTCTCTGGTTAGCAGTTTTTAACGTCTCTGGTTAGCAGTTTTTAACGTCTCTGGTTAGCAGTTTTTAACGTCTCTGGTTAGCAGTTTTTAACGTCTCTGGTTAGCAGTTTTTAACGTCTCTGGTTAGCAGTTTTTAACGTCTCTGGTTAGCAGTTTTTAACGTCTCTGGTTAGCAGTTTTTAACGTCTCTGGTTAGCAGTTTTTAACGTCTCTGGTTAGCAGTTTTTAACGTCTCTGGTTAGCAGTTTTTAACGTCTCTGGTTAGCAGTTTTTAACGTCTCTGGTTAGCAGTTTTTAACGTCTCTGGTTAGCAGTTTTTAACGTCTCTGGTTAGCAGTTACTAGACCGGCATTTTAGTCCATCGAGGGAAGTCTCGGCACAGAGATCGTCTTCCTTCCTCATCACCTTAAGGTAATGCAGGAAAGTTAAACGGAGAATCAATGAGAGAAGTCTGAGTTGGAGTGAAATTAAAGACGGGAGATGTGTTAGTCTCAGAGCAGGAAAGTCTGGCAGGTGAAGGGTTCAGGGACAGAATGATAATTAACAGAGCCAGCTCGTAACTACTGAGGTACATGAATCATGTGGATGAGACTTCTCACCCATCAAAGTTTGAACCTGAGTAGCAACTTCAGCCAGTTTCATGACGTGTTCTAAAGAGCTGACTGGACCATCAGTAACCTTAATCAAGAGAGGATCGAGGAAGGCAAGCTTCGTAGAGGCAGTAGCATGTAGAAGTTGAAACCGGGCGAAGGTCGGCTGAGACCTCCACTCTCTCCTACGAAGACAGTGCAAGGGACTGTTATCCCAAGTTCTCTACACATATGCTGCTATGTATGATAATCTATGTAACTGTACTTGTGTATACCTGAATAAACTTACTTATAATTACATGGGCCATAAAACCACTATCCATAGAGAGTGCCCGCTGCACCACTCAAAAAAATCCCAAAAGATTAACTAGTAAGTAACTTTGGGGTGACAATGATAGCGATATGTTAGCGATGTGTTAGGACCAGTCACATTCCTTCCAGTGGAACCCAGTTTGTTACAGAAGTACTAGAGGTTATTTGACACCACAGAGCCTCAATCAACATAAAAATTCTCATACTGCCCCAGAGAGTCTCCAGTAGAATTTCTTTGTAGACTGTATCCCATAATCTGTTGCTACCTATGTCACTGTTGCTAGCGAATATATTTATGCTGCCTATTTCGTTGATGCTAGCGCATATACGTTAGTTAATTAACATAAAAATCTATGGACTAATCAAAGGGAAATTAGCGCTGAAAGTCACCGTTAATTAGTCAAAAACACAATCGCCCCTAAAAAACAGTCACCTCTAAAAAACACAATCACCCCTAAAAAACACAGTCATCCCTAAAAAACACAGTCATCCCTAAAAAACACAATCACCCCTAAAAAACACAGTCATCCCTAAAAAACACAGTCATCCCTAAAAAACACAGTCATCCCTAAAAAACACAATCACCCCTAAAAAACACAATCACCCCTAAAAAACACAGTCATCCCTAAAAAACACAGTCATCCCTAAAAAACACAATCACCCCTAAAAAACACAGTCATCCCTAAAAAACACAGTCATCCCTAAAAAACACAATCACCCCTAAAAAACACAATCACCCCTAAAAAACACAGTCATCCCTAAAAAACACAGTCATCCCTAAAAAACACAATCACCCCTAAAAAACACAGTCATCCCTAAAAAACACAGTCATCCCTAAAAAACACAGTCCTCCCTAAAAAACGTATTAATTAACTCAGTGTATATAGTTTATATACACTGACAGACAAAGTTCTTGATATATTTGTCTTGAAGCGTTGAAAGAGCCGATAATTAATTTTAAAGCCGAACAATTACGCTGAGGTTATTAACCTGTTCACCACCAGAAAAGCAAATTTAATTCCAGGAATAAGAATTAAAGTAAACTCTTAGTGGTATATACAGTCTTACACGTCTCAGTGTATATATTCTTGTGAGCTGAAACCTTTGTTAGTTGATTAGTGGGGTTTAAAACCTGTCGACTACACGAAGGTCAGTCAGGAGCATTTATTCCCTTGAAATAGTTTAAAGTACTCTCAGCATAAATAGACAGACAGACAGATAGACAGACAGACAGACACAAACACACACACACACACACACACACACACACACACACACACACACACACACACACACACACACACACACACACACAGTAAACAGATAATATGACAATATGCAAAATAACCACCGTGAAAGAATAACGGAATTCCAAGCGCTTTCGTAACTTCTCTCATTATCAAGGAAGTATATAATAGTTCCTTAATGAGACCATTATCAGAACATCCTCGTCCACCAGTAACCGTAAAGCATTACTTTATATAGAGATCTTTAACATAACACTTAAACAGTTATAGACCCGCTTATAAGACACCTCTAACCAGGCTTGAGAGGCTTCCTACCTGCACAGTGAACCCTCGATTATATTCTAAGATTTTTCTTCGCATATAAAAACATAGACTCATATGAGAATTATACTTTAGGTCACGAATGTTTGAATAGTACACTGAAATATATATATATACAGTGGACCCCCGGTTAACGATATTTTTTCATTCCAGAAGTATGTTCAGGTGCCAGTACTGACCGAATTTGTTCCCATAAGAAATATTGTGAAGTAGATTAGTCCATTTCAGACCCCCAAACATACACGTACAAACGCACTTACATAATACACCTACATAATTGGTCGCATTCGGAGGTGATCGTTATGCGGGGGTCCACTGTATATATATATATATATATATATATATATACGTATATATATATATATATTTTTTTTATTATCACACCGGCCGATTCCCACCAAGGCAGGGTGGCCCGAAAAAGAAAAACTTTCACCATCATTCACTCCATCACTGTCTTGCCAGAAGGGTGCTTTACACTACAGTTTTTAAACTGCAACATTAACACCCCTCCTTCAGAGTGCAGGCACTGTACTTCCCATCTCCAGGACTCAAGTCCGGCCTGCCGGTTTCCCTGAACCCCTTCATAAATGTTACTTTGCTCACACTCCAACAGCACGTCAAGTATTAAAAACCATTTGTCTCCATTCACTCCTATCAAACACGCTCACGCATGCCTGCTGGAAGTCCAAGCCCCTCGCACACAAAACCTCCTTTACCCCCTCCCTCCAACCCTTCCTAGGCCGACCCCTACCCCGCCTTCCTTCCACTACAGACTGATACACTCTTGAAGTCATTCTGTTTCGCTCCATTCTCTCTACATGTCCGAACCACCTCAACAACCCTTCCTCAGCCCTCTGGACAACAGTTTTGGTAATCCCGCACCTCCTCCTAACTTCCAAACTACGAATTCTCTGCATTATATTCACACCACACATTGCCCTCAGACATGACATCTCCACTGCCTCCAGCCTTCTCCTCGCTGCAACATTCATCACCCACGCTTCACACCCATATAAGAGCGTTGGTAAAACTATACTCTCATACATTCCCCTCTTTGCCTCCAAGGACAAAGTTCTTTGTCTCCACAGACTCCTAAGTGCACCACTCACTCTTTTTCCCTCATCAATTCTATGATTCACCTCATCTTTCATAGACCCATCCGCTGACACGTCCACTCCCAAATATCTGAATACGTTCACCTCCTCCATACTCTCTCCCTCCAATCTGATATTCAATCTTTCATCACCTAATCTTTTTGTTATCCTCATAACCTTACTCTTTCCTGTATTCACCTTTAATTTTCTTCTTTTGCACACCCTACCAAATTCATCCACCAATCTCTGCAACTTCTCTTCAGAATCTCCCAAGAGCACAGTGTCATCAGCAAAGAGCAGCTGTGACAACTCCCACTTTGTGTGTGATTCTTTATCTTTTAACTCCACGCCTCTTGCCAAGACCCTCGCATTTACTTCTCTTACAACCCCATCTATAAATATATTAAACAACCACGGTGACATCACACATCCTTGTCTAAGGCCTACTTTTACTGGGAAAAAATTCCCCTCTTTCCTACATACTCTAACTTGAGCCTCACTATCCTCGTAAAAACTCTTCACTGCTTTCAGTAACCTACCTCCTACACCATACACTTGCAACATCTGCCACATTGCCCCCCTATCCACCCTGTCATACGCCTTTTCCAAATCCATAAATGCCACAAAGACCTCTTTAGCCTTATCTAAATACTGTTCACTTACATGTTTCACTGTAAACACCTGGTCCACACACCCCCTACCTTTCCTAAAGCCTCCTTGTTCATCTGCTATCCTATTCTCCGTCTTACTCTTAATTCTTTCAATTATAACTCTACCATACACCATATATATGTATATATTATATATATATATATATGTATATATTATATATATATATATATGTATATATTATATATATATATATGTATATATTATATATATATATATATATATATATATATATATTTACAAAAATAATTACAATTTAGCATTGCTTTCATAAATACTTGAGGGCATTTTGACTTTCGGTGTCAAATTAAGTCTGTTGTCAATTCCCCCTCAATCTTGCTATTGTTCCCACCCTCTGGTGTGTGGAGGGGAGTCAATGCAGGGAACAAAAGCGGCTTAAAAAACTAGCATCTGACATGAATCCCGTGCTAACTCTCCCTTCCTCAGACAAGTCCTCACCTATGAAGGAAATTTAACACCATTGATACCCCAAAATCAAAATTTATACCAAACACAGCATCACATTTCAATTAAGGATTCTCACTTCCGTGAAATCAGGGAAATTAATTAATCCAAACATAAAAATCCACGTCAATAATAGCATCAAAGGAATTTATTGTCCCAGTTTATATAGACACAGGAAAGTTTATTTCTCTTAGCACTTATATATTGAGAGTTTTATCATTGCAACATTGAAAATTCCTACAATATTTTGAGTAAATGGGGAAAATCAAGTTCATTTTTTTTGAGACACAATGAATGGCACACATTGGCCATCACTCAGTCAATAACTGTCTTGGCAGAAGTGTGCAGACTAGGTGAAGGTGAAGTCTTGGTCAACCTCTGGTGAAAGTATCAAATAAACTTCAGGTGAACATGAGTGGTGTGAATTGTAGGTTAAGATATATGTTGAACAGGTGAAGGTGAACAATAGGTGAAGGTGAACAACAGGTGAAGGTGAACAATAGGTGAAGGTGAACAATAGGTGAAGGTGAACAATAGGTGAAGGTGAACAATAGGTGAAGGTGAACAACAGGTGAAGGTGAACAATAGGTGAAGGTGAACAACAGGTGAAGGTGAACAGCAGGTGAAGGTGAACAGCAGGTGAAGGTGAACAATAGGTGAAGGTGAACAACAGGTGAAGGTGAACAATAGGTGAAGGTGAACAACAGGTGAAGGTGAACAGCAGGTGAAGGTGAACAATAGGTGAAGGTGAACAACAGGTGAAGGTGAACAATAGGTGAAGGTGAACAACAGGTGAAGGTGAACAGCAGGTGAAGGTGAACAATAGGTGAAGGTGAACAACAGGTGAAGGTGAACAATAGGTGAAGGTGAACAATAGGTGAAGGTGAACAATAGGTGAAGGTGAACAATAGGTGAAGGTGAACAATAGGTGAAGGTGAACAAGAGGTGAAGGTGAACAATAGGTGAAGGTGAACAACAGGTGAAGGTGAACAATAGGTGAAGGTGAACAACAGGTGAAGGTGAACAACAGGTGAAGGTGAACAACAGGTGAAGGTGAACAATAGGTGAAGGTGAACAACAGGTGAAGGTGAACAATAGGTGAAGGTGAACAACAGGTGAAGGTGAACAATAGGTGAAGGTGAAAAACAGGTGAAGGTGAACAATAGGTGAAGGTGAACAACAGGTGAAGGTGAACAATAGGTGAAGGTGAACAACAGGTGAAGGTGAACAATAGGTGAAGGTGAAAAACAGGTGAAGGTGAACAATAGGTGAAGGTGAACAACAGGTGAAGGTGAACAATAGGTGAAGGTGAAAAACAGGTGAAGGTGAACAATAGGTGAAGGTGAACAACAGGTGAAGGTGAACAATAGGTGAAGGTGAAAAACAGGTGAAGGTGAACAATAGGTGAAGGTGAACAACAGGTGAAGGTGAACAATAGGTGAAGGTGAACAATAGGTGAAGGTGAACAATAGGTGAAGGTGAACAATAGGTGAAGGTGAACAATAGGTGAAGGTGAACAACAGGTGAAGGTGAACAATAGGTGAAGGTGAACAACAGGTGAAGGTGAACAATAGGTGAAGGTGAACAATAGGTGAAGGTGAACAACAGGTGAAGGTGAACAATAGGTGAAGGTGAACAATAGGTGAAGGTGAACAATAGGTGAAGGTGAACAATAGGTGAAGGTGAACAATAGGTGAAGGTGAACAATAGGTGAAGGTGAACAACAGGTGAAGGTGAACAATAGGTGAAGGTGAACAACAGGTGAAGGTGAACAATAGGTGAAGGTGAACAATAAGTGAAGGTGAACAATAGGTGAAGGTGAACAATAGGTGAAGGTGAACAATAGGTGAAGGTGAACAATAGGTGAAGGTGAACAACAGGTGAAGGTGAACAATAGGTGAAGGTGAACAATAGGTGAAGGTGAACAACAGGTGAAGGTGAACAATAGGTGAAGGTGAACAATAGGTGAAGGTGAACAATAGGTGAAGGTGAACAACAGGTGAAGGTGAACAATAGGTGAAGGTGAACAACAGGTGAAGGTGAACAATAGGTGAAGGTGAACAATAGGTGAAGGTGAGCAACAGGTGAAGGTGAACAACAGGTGAAGGTGAACAACAGGCGAAGGTGAACAACAGGTGAAGGTGAACAACAGGTGAAGGTGAACAATAGGTGAAGGTGAACAACAGGTGAAGGTGAACAACAGGTGAAGGCGAACAACAGGTGAAGGTGAACAATAGGTGAAGGTGAACAACAGTTGAAGGTGAACAACAGGTGAAGGTGAACAACAGGTGAAGGTGAACAACAGGTGAAGGTGAACAAAAGGTGAAGGTGAACAACAGGTGAAGGTGAACAACAGGTGAAGGTGAACAACAGGTGAAGGTGAACAACAGGTGAAGGTGAACAATAAGTGAAGGTGAACAACAGGTGAAGGTGAACAATAGGTGAAGGTGAACAACAGGTGAAGGTGAACAATAGGTGAAGGTGAACAACAGGTGAAGGTGAACAACAGGTGAAGGTGAACAATAGGTGAAGGTGAACAATAGGTGAAGGTGAACAGGTGAAGGTGAACAACAGGTGAAGGTGAACAATAGGTGAAGATGAACAACAGGTGAAGGTGAACAACAGGTGAAGGTGAACAACAGGTGAAGGTGAACAATAGGTGAAGGTGAGCAACAGGTGAAGGTGAACAACAGGTGAAGGTGAATAACAGGTGAAGGTGAACAACAGGTGAAGGTGAACAATAGGTGAAGGTGAGCAACAGGTGAAGGTGAACAACAGGTGAAGGTGAACAACAAGTGAAGGTGAACAACAGGTGAAGGTGAACAACAGGTGAAGGTGAACAATAGGTGAAGGTGAACAACAGGTGAAGGTGAACAACAGGTGAAGGTGAACAACAGGTAAAGGAGAAAAATATGAAAATGATGGGAATTAAAAATCTACAACAACAACAACAACAACAACAACAATAATAATAATAATAATAATAATAATAATAATAATAATAATAATAATAATAATAATAATAATAATAATAATAATAATAATAAGACGAAGAAGAAGAAGAAGAAGAAGAAGAAGAAGAAGAAGAAGAAGAAGAAGAAGAAGAAGAAGAAGAAGAAGAAGAAGAAGAAGAAGAAGAAGAAGAAGAAGAAGGAGGAAGTAGAGGAAGAAGAAGACTCCAATAATTAACAAACATGAAAGTATTGACCCAGACAGCAGTATAAATCACTCCAACCATAACTTCATTTACAACTTTAAAAATCATCGCTATTAACCTCTTTCTGCAAAATTTCTTCCCAAAATTTACTAATATTAAATAAAAAACTAAGTCTCGTGGTCAGAGTAGAGATATAACAGTTACAGTCACAGACTGACATTGTCAGCTCGACCTCTTGACCTTGTAGACAACAACTGTCAGCTTCTTGACCTTGTAGACAACAACTGTCAGCTTCTTGACCTTGTAGACAACAACTGTCAGCTTCTTGACCTTGTAGACAACAACTGTCAGCTTCTTGACCTTGTAGACAACAACTGTCAGCTTCTTGACCTTGTAGACAACAACTGTCAGCTTCTTGACCTTGTAGACAACAACTGTCAGCTTCTTGACCTTGTAGACAACAACTGTCAGCTTCTTGACCTTGTAGACAACAACTGTCAGCTTCTTGACCTTGTAGACAACAACTGTCAGCTTCTTGACCTTGTAGACAACAACTGTCAGCTTCTTGACCTTGTAGACAACAACTGTCAGCTTCTTGACCTTGTAGACAACAACTGTCAGCTTCTTGACCATGTAGACAACAACTGTCAGCTTCTTGACCTTGTAGACAACAACTGTCAGCTTCTTGACCTTGTAGACAACAACTGTCAGCTTCTTGGCCTTGTAGACAACAACTGTCAGCTTCTTGACCTTGTAGACAACAACTGTCAGCTTCTTGACCTTGTAGACAACAACTGTCAGCTTCTTGACCTTGTAGACAACAACTGTCAGCTTCTTGACCTTGTAGACAACAACTGTCAGCTTCTTGACCTTGTAGACAACAACTGTCAGCTTCTTGACCTTGTAGACAACAACTGTCAACTTCTTGACCATGTAGACAACAACTGTCAGCTTCTTGACCTTGTAGACAACAACTGTCAGCTTCTTGACCTTGTAGACAACAACTGTCAGCTTCTTGACCTTGTAGACAACAACTGTCAGCTTCTTGACCTTGTAGACAACAACTGTCAGCTTCTTGACCTTGTAGACAACAACTGTCAGCTTCTTGACCTTGTAGACAACAACTGTCAGCTTCTTGACCTTGTAGACAACAACTGTCAGCTTCTTGACCTTGTAGACAACAACTGTCAGCTTCTTGACCATGCAGACAACAACTGTCAGCTTCTTGACCTTGTAGACAACAACTGTCAGCTTCTTGACCTTGTAGACAACAACTGTCAGCTTCTTGACCTTGTAGACAACAACTGTCAGCTTCTTGACCTTGTAGACAACAACTGTCAGCTTCTTGACCTTGTAGACAACAACTGTCAGCTTCTTGACCTTGTAGACAACAACTGTCAGTTTCTTGATCTTGTAGACAACAACTGTCAGCTTCTTGACCTTGTAGACAACAACTGTCAGCTTCTTGACCTTGTAGACAACAACTGTCAGCTTCTTGACCCTGTAGACAACAATTGTCAGCTTCTTGACCTTGTAGACAACAACTGTCAGCTTCTTGACCTTGTAGACAACAACTGTCAGCTTCTTGACCTTGTAGACAACAACTGTCAGCTTCTTGACCTTGTAGACAACAACTGTCAGCTTCTTGACCTTGTAGACAACAACTGTCAGCTTCTTGACCTTGTAGACAACAACTGTCAGCTTCTTGACCTGGTAGACAACAACTGTCAGCTTCTTGACCTTGTAGACAACAACTGTCAGCTTCTTGACCTTGTAGACAACAACTGTCAGCTTCTTGACCTTGTAGACAACAACTGTCAGCTTCTTGACCATGTAGACAACAACTGTCAGCTTCTTGACCTTGTAGACAACAACTGACAGCTTCTTGACCTTGTAGACAAGAACTGTCAGCTTCTTGACCTTGTAGACAACAACTGTCAGCTTCTTGACCTTGTAGACAACAACTGTCAGCTTCTTGACCTTGTAGACAACAACTGTCAGCTTCTTGACCATGTAGACAACAACTGTCAGCTTCTTGACCTTGTAGACAACAACTGTCAGCTTCTTGACCTTGTAGACAACAACTGTCAGCTTCTTGACCTTGTAGACAACAACTGTCAGCTTCTTGACCTTGTAGACAACAACTGTCAGCTTCTTGACCTTGTAGACAACAACTGTCAGCTTCTTGACCTTGTAGACAACAACTGTCAGCTTCTTGACCTTGTAGACAACAACTGTCAGCTTCTTGACCTTGTAGACAACAACTGTCAGCTTCTTGACCTTGTAGACAACAACTGTCAGCTTCTTGACCTTGTAGACAACAACTGTCAGCTTCTTGACCTTGTAGACAACAACTGTCAGCTTCTTGACCTTGTAGACAACAACTGTCAGCTTCTTGACCTTGTAGACAACAACTGTCAGCTTCTTGACCTTGTAGACAACAACTGTCAGCTTCTTAACCTTGTAGACAACAACTGTCAGCTTCTTGACCTTGTAGACAACAACTGTCAGTTTCTTAACCTTGTAGACAACAACTGTCAGCTTCTTGACCTTGTAGACAATAACTGTTAGCTTCTTGACCATGTAGACAACAACTGTCTGCTTCTTAACCTTGTAGACAACAACTGTCAGCTTCTTGACCTTGTAGACAACAACTGTCAGTTTCTTAACCTTGTAGACAACAACTGTCAGCTTCTTGACCTTGTAGACAATAACTGTTAGCTTCTTGACCATGTAGACAACAACTGTCTGCTTCTTAACCTTGTAGACAACAACTGTCAGCTTCTTGACCTTGTAGACAACAACTGTCAGCTTCTTGACCTTGTAGACAACAACTGTCAGCTTCTTGACCATGTAGACAACAACTGTCAGCTTCTTAACCTTGTAGACAACAACTGTCAGCTTCTTGACCATGTAGACAACAACTGTCTGCTTCTTAACCTTGTAGACAACAACTGTCAGCTTCTTGACCTTGTAGACAACAACTGTCAGCTTCTTGACCTTGTAGACAACAACTGTCAGCTTCTTGACCTTGTAGACAACAACTGTCAGCTTCTTGACCTTGTAGACAACAACTGTCAGCTTCTTGACCTTGTAGACAACAACTGTCAGCTTCTTGACCTTGTAGACAACAACTGTCAGCTTCTTGACCTTGTAGACAACAACTGTCAGCTTCTTAACCTTGTAGACAACAACTGTCTGCTTCGCTGTCTGGCTACGAATTTCCCTAGTTAATAATGGTTTTATAGCCACTATATACCTTTAGGCAGTGGCTAGTAGGTTGGTCCATGACACCGGGTTGTCAAGTTAGACACCAATATGATGTTAATACGTCCAAGGCAACGGAAAATATTTGAGATATGACAGAGATATCATTGTAATTCAACTTGGTAGTGGGACTTACCATGATGTCTCGTACACCCACGTTGCTTCCACCTCCGTTATTTAATTCCATTGTATTGCACATATACCTATTTTACACGCTACTTACTCAGGTATCAGTGTAGTAACACTGTGACACGCTACTTACTCACGTAACAGTGTAGTAACACTGTGACACGCTACTTACTCAGGTATCAGTGTAGTAACACTGTGACACGCTACTTACTGGCGTATCAGTGTAGTAACACTGTGACACGCTACTTACTCACGTATCAGTGTAGTAACACTGTGACACGCTACTTACTGACGTATCAGTGTAGTAACACTGTGACACGCTACTTACTGGCGTATCAGTGTAGTAACACTGTGACACGCTACTTACTGACGTATCAGTGTAGTAACACTGTGACACGCTACTTACTGACGTATCAGTGTAGTAACACTGTGACACGCTACTTACTGACGTATCAGTGTAGTAACACTGTGACACGCTACTTACTCAGGTATCAGTGCAGTAACACTGTGACACGCTACTTACTCACGTAACAGTGTAGTAACACTGTGACACGCTACTTACTCAGGTATCAGTGCAGTAACACTGTGACACGCTACTTACTCACGTATCAGTGTAGTAACACTGTGACACGCTACTTACTCAGGTATCAGTGCAGTAATACTGTGACACGCTACTTACTCACGTAACAGTGCAGTAACACTGTGACACGCTACTTACTCAGGTATCAGTGCAGTAACACTGTGACACGCTACTTACTCAGGTATCAGTGCAGTAACACTGTGACACGCTACTTACTCAGGTATCAGTGCAGTAACACTGTGACACGCTACTTACTCAGGTATCAGTGCAGTAACACTGTGACACGCTACTTACTCAGGTATCAGTGCAGTAATACTGTGACACGCTACTTACTCACGTAACAGTGCAGTAACACTGTGACACGCTACTTACTCAGGTATCAGTGCGGTAACACTGTGACACGCTACTTACTGACGTATCAGTGGAGTAACACTGTGACACGCTACTTACTGACGTATCAGTGTAGTAACACTGTGACACGCTACTTACTCAGGTATCAGTGCAGTAACACTGTGACACGCTACTTACCGACGTATCAGTGTAGTAACACTGTGACACGCTACTTACTCAGGTATCAGTGCAGTAACACTGTGACACGGTACTTACTGACGTATCAGTGCAGTAACACTGTGACACGCTGCTTACTCACGTAACAGTGCAGTAACACTGTGACACGCTACTTACCGACGTATCAGTGTAGTAACACTGTGACACGCTACTTACTCAGGTATCAGTGCAGTAACACTGTGACACGGTACTTACTGACGTATCAGTGCAGTAACACTGTGACACGCTGCTTACTCACGTAACAGTGCAGTAACACTGTGACACGCTACTTACTGACGTATCAGTGCAGTAACACTGTGACACGCTACTTACTGACGTATCAGTGGAGTAACACTGTGACACGCTACTTACTCACGTATCAGTGTAGTAACACTGTGACACGCTACTTACTCACGTATCAGTGCAGTAACACTGTGACGCGCTACTTACTGACGTATCAGTGTAGTAACACTGTGACACGCTACTTACCGACGTATCAGTGTAGTAACACTGTGACACGCTACTTACTGACGTATCAGTGTAGTAACACTGTGACACGCTACTTACTCACGTATCAGTGCAGTAACACTGTGACACGCTACTTACTGACGTATCAGTGCAATAACACTGTGACACGCTACTTACTGGCGTATCAGTGCAGTAAAACTGTGACACGCTACTTACTCACGTATCAGTGCAGTAAAACTGTGACACGGTACTTACTGACGTATCAGTGCAGTAACACTGAGACACGCTGCTTACTCACGTAACAGTGCAGTAACACTGTGACACGCTACTTACTCACGTATCAGTGCCGTAACACTGTGACACGCTACTTACTAAGGTATCAGTGCAGTAACACTGACACGCTACTTACTCACGTAACAGTGCAGTAACACTGTGTCACCGCTACTTACTGACATATCAGTGCAGTAACACTGTGACACGCTACTTACTCACGTAACAGTGCAGTAACACTGTGACACGCTACTTACTGACGTATCAGTGCAGTAACACTGTGACACGCTACTTACTCACGTAACAGTGCAGTAACACTGTGACACGCTACTTACTGACGTATCAGTGCAGTAACACTGTGACACGCTACTTACTCACGTAACAGTGCAGTAACACTGTGACACGCTACTTACTGACGTATCAGTGCAGTAACACTGTGACACGCTACTTACTGACGTATCAGTGGAGTAACACTGTGACACGCTACTTACTGACGTATCAGTGTAGTAACACTGTGACACGCTACTTACTCACGTATCAGTGTAGTAACACTGTGACACGCTACTTACTCACGTAACAGTGCAGTAACACTGTGACACGCTACTTACTGACGTATCAGTGCAGTAACACTGTGACACGCTACTTACTCACGTAACAGTGCAGTAACACTGTGACACGCTACTTACTGACGTATCAGTGCAGTAACACTGTGACACGCTACTTACTGACGTATCAGTGGAGTAACACTGTGACACGCTACTTACTGACGTATCAGTGTAGTAACACTGTGACACGCTACTTACTCACGTATCAGTGTAGTAACACTGTGACACGCTACTTACTCACGTAACAGTGCAGTAACACTGTGACACGCTACTTACTGACGTATCAGTGCAGTAACACTGTGACACGCTACTTACTCACGTAACAGTGCAGTAACACTGTGACACGCTACTTACTGACGTATCAGTGCAGTAACACTGTGACACGCTACTTACTGACGTATCAGTGGAGTAACACTGTGACACGCTACTTACTGACGTATCAGTGTAGTAACACTGTGACACGCTACTTACTCACGTATCAGTGTAGTAACACTGTGACACGCTACTTACTCACGTATCAGTGCAGTAACACTGTGACACGCTACTTACTGACGTATCAGTGCAGTAACACTGTGACACGCTACTTACTGGCGTATCAGTGCAGCAACACTGTGACACGCTACTTACTCACGTATCAGTGCAGTAAAACTGTGACACGGTACTTACTGACGTATCAGTGCAGTAACACTGAGACACGCTGCTTACTCACGTAACAGTGCAGTAACACTGTGACACGCTACTTACTCACGTATCAGTGCCGTAACACTGTGACACGCTACTTACTCAGGTATCAGTGCAGTAACACTGTGACACGCTACTTACTCACGTAACAGTGCAGTAACACTGTGACACGCTACTTACTCACGTAACAGTGCAGTAACACTGTGACACGCTACTTACTCACGTAACAGTGCAGTAACACTGTGACACGCTACTTACTGACGTATCAGTGCAGTAACACTGTGACACGCTACTTACTCACGTAACAGTGCAGTAACACTGTGACACGCTACTTACTGACGTATCAGTGCAGAAACACTGTTGCATTTAATTCTTTTCACCTTCTTGCCTGAAGTATATCATGGTAGACAATTTGGACATGACCCTCAGGTCCCTAACAACTAAAGATGGTAAAACTCTGGGGGATGACAACTTAATCCACATTATCCTGGGAACTTTTCATTCTTTTAACTTATTACTGCATTATTCCTTGAGGAAGATTAAAAACAATTAACTTATTACTGCATTATTCCTTGAGGAAGATTAAAAACAATTAACTTATTACTGCATTATTCCTTGAGGAAGATTAAAAACAATTAACTTATTACTGCATTATTCCTTGAGGAAGATTAAAAACAATTAACTTATTACTGCATTATTCCTTGAGGAAGATTAAAAACAATTAACTTATTACTGCATTATTCCTTGAGGAAGATTAAAAACAATTAACTTATTACTGCATTATAGCTTGAGGAAGATTAAAAACAATTAACTTATTACTGCAGAATTCCTTGAGGAAAATTAAAAACAATTAACTTATTACTGCAGTGTTCCTTGAGGAAAATTAAAAACAATTAACTTATTACTGCATTATTCCTTGAGGAAGATTAAAAACAATTAACTTATTACTGCAGTGTTCCTTGAGGAAGATTAAAAACAATTAACTTATTACTGCAGTGTTCCTTGAGGAAGATTAAAAACAATTAACTTATTACTGCATTATTCCTTGAGGAAGATTAAAAACAATTAACTTATTACTGCATTATTCCTTGAGGAAGATTAAAAACAATTAACTTATTACTGCATTATTCCTTGGGGAAGATTAAAAACAATTAACTTATTACTGCATTATTCCTTGAGGAAGATTAAAAACGATTAACTTATTACTGCATTATTCCTTGAGGAAGATTAAAAACAATTAACTTATTACTGCATTATTCCTTGAGGAAGATTAAAAACGATTAACTTATTACTGCATTATTCCTTGAGGAAGATTAAAAACAATTAACTTATTACTGCAGTATTCCTTGAGGAAGATTAAAAACAATTAACTTATTACTGCATTATTCCTTGAGGAAGATTAAAAACAATTAACTTATTACTGCATTATTCCTTGAGGAAGATTAAAAACAATTAACTTATTACTGCAGTATTCCTTGAGGAAGATTAAAAACAATTAACATATTACTGCATTATTCCTTGAGGAAGATTAAAAACAATTAACTTATTACTGCATTATTCCTTGAGGAAGATTAAAAACAATTAACTTATTACTGCATTATTCCTTGAGGAAGATTAAAAACAATTAACTTATTACTGCATTATTCCTTGAGGAAGATTAAAAACAATTAACTTATTACTGCATTATTCCTTGAGGAAGATTAAAAACAATTATCTTATTACTGCATTATTCTTTGACGAAGATTAAAAACAATTAACTTATTACTGCATTATTCCTTGAGGAAGATTAAAAACAATTAACTTAT